>NC_092093.1:87474045-87750939 GCF_045679555.1 Salvelinus alpinus
CTGTGGATGTATTTCAAGGTCTACCTTCAAACTCAGTGCCTCCTTGCTTGACATCATGGTAGAATCAAAAGAAATCAGCCAAGACCTCAGAAAAATAATTGTAGACCTCCACAAGTCTGGTTCATCCTTGGGAGCAATTTCCAAATGCCTGAAGGTACCACGTTCATCTGTACAAACAATAGTACGCAAGTATAAACACCATGGGACCACACAGCTGTCATACCACTCAGGAAGGAGACACGTTCTGTCTCCTAGAGATGAATGTACTTTGGTGCGAAAAGTGCAAATCAATCCCAGAACAACAGCAAAGGACCTTGTGAAGATGCTGGAGGAAACAGGTACAAAAGTATCTATATCCACAGTAAAACGAGTCCTATATCAACATAACCTGAAAGGCCGCTCAGCAAGGAAGAAGCCACTGCTCCAAAACTGCCATAAAAAAGCCAGACTATGGTTTGCAGCTGCACATGGGGACAAAGATCGTACTTTTTGGAGAAATGTCCTCTGGTCTGATGAAACAAAAATAGAACTGTTCAGCCATAATGACCATCGTTATGTTTGGAGGAAAAAGGGGAGGCTTGCAAGCCGAAGAACACCATCCCAATCGTGAAGCACGGGGGGTGGCAGCATCATGTTGTGGGGGTGCTTTGCTGCAGGAAGCACTGGTGCACTTCACAAAATAGATGGCATCATGAGGGAGGAAAATTATGTGGATATACACTGAAGCAGCATCTCAAGACATCAAAGAAACATGGGTCTTCCAAATTGACAATGACCCCGAGCATACTTCCAAAGTTGTGGCAAAATGGCTTAAGGACAACAAAGTCAAGGTATTGGAGTGGCCATCACAAAGCCCTGACCTCATCCTATAAAAACATTTTGGGCAGAACTGAAAAAGCGTGTTTGAGCAATGAGGCATACAAACCTGACTTAGTTACACCAGCTCTGTCAGGAGGAATGGGCCAAAATTCACCCAACTTATTGTGGGAAGCTTGTGGAAAGCTACACAAAACGTTTGACCCAAGTTAAAAGTTTTTAAAGGCAATGCTACCAAATACTAATTGAGTGTATTTAAACTTCTGACCCTCTGAGAATGTGATGAAAGAAATAAAAGCTGAAATAAATAATTCTCTCTCCTATTATTCTGACATTTCACATTTTTCAAATAAAGTGGTGATCCTAACTGACCTAAAACAGGGCATTTTTACTAGGATTAAATGTCAGGAATTGTGAAAAACTGAGTTTAAATGTAGTTGGCTAAGATGTATGTAAACTTCTGACTTCAACTGTATATTTCTAACAATAGCTATTGATGAAAACAACTTTTGGATACAGTTGAGACAATACCGTATGCACATGTAGCTCCCTTGGCATTTTCACTGTGGACTCTTTCCTGTGTATGGATTATGATGATTCAAGGCAGACTGAAACACTTTCAAAATAATCCTTCCCACTTTGCTCCGACCAGTCCAGACTGCTTTTGCCACAGAAGACAGAGAGCTGTGTTGATCCCAGCAGCTGTATTAAGGACAACACTGTTATTGATAGCTGTAGCTACACTTTGCATATTGTCCATGGTGAAAATATGAGTAAATCCAATGGATATTTCAAATATCCGCGGTAGCAGAGAGCAGGATGTGACAGCACGGACTCTCTTTCTCGTGAATGTCCCAGCTCCCTCATTATCTCAACCAATCACGACTAGGCAAGATTGTGTTATTAATTACTCCATGTCTTTGTGATTTCATATTTTATTTCTATTTACAGATTACATACGAGTTTGTTATTACGGCAAATAAAAGTTCACATGTTCAAAAAGGCACGTTTTTTACGTTTTAAATGCCTCTCCTGGGAAGTAGTGACCTCTGTCATACTCTCAGTTTTTTTAAAACGGGTCACATGTGGATTGTAGCCAAGGCATGTAAGTCAGCGTACAGGCCACGCATGTGGAGAGGACATGTACACACACAGACACACAGACAGAGAGAGAGAGAGACAGAAGGGCAGTGTAAATACAATATCATCAGAGAGGCGGTCTGTCTTCAAAGGTGTTTGCAGAACAAAGGGAACTGTAGTTGACTCAGGAGTCCTTGATAGGAAGGGAGGACTGCATGTACCTGGCTTTACACGCTAAACACGTATCCGCTGATAACTTTTACTCCATTGAGCTGTCTATTCATATCGGCGTTGGGAACTTCTGAGTTATGTCATGATCGTACTTGTTGCCACTCTAACAATGGCTCAGCCCATCGGGAGGTAACATAAATACTTTAGGGAGTCTGTGACTATCCCAAATGGCACCCTACATTATTCTATATGTAGTGCGCTACTTTTGACCTGCTGGACAAATCTTTTTGCCGGCGCTGACTCTGCAGACAGATATATCCGCTAATACAGGACTATTAAAGGCCCAGTGCACTACTTTAGTACGATGATTATAATTTGTATTTTATTTTTTATAATATAAATTTTTTAATTCAGCACCCTCAGCACTCCTAATTATTGATTTAATTCAATCATTGCTGTTTTATTTGGTGAATCTAGGTGCCTCCACCAAACGTTCAATACTTTCTTTAAACCGAGTTTAGCATGTAAGTTCCTTGGTATTACTGTAGTACAGTATTACTCAGTGAGTCAGAATGCTTTTTTGAATTGTTGTAGTGCCTATCTGCTTCTGCCAAGATCTCAGTGCCTCTCATGCAGATGAAATCCCAATTAATTGGACCCATAGTGATTCCACAGGTACGGTGTCCATATTAGAACAGTTTCAGTCTCAGCAGGACGTGTCGGTCGCAGTTGTCAGCCTTGGTGTCCACGGTTCTGGTCTTGACTGGTCGTATCTTCATTATAGTGTCCAATAGGCCAAAGGTTCTACAATGTTTGAATGATATCTGTCTTTTGCTGGTGAAAAATATTCTGCTGGTGTCTGTAGAGACGTGTGTGTGTGTGTGTGTGTGCGTACATGCTGTGTTTACACAGGCAGCCCAATTTAGATATTTTTTTCACTAATTGATTTATGAAGATCTGATGTGATTGATCAAAAGACTAATTAGTGAAAGAAATATCAGAATTTGTCTGCCTGTGTAAATGCAGCCATAGTAACACATCTGCCTCCACATTACTTTACCCATAGATCTTACTTCTCAAACACAGAATAGAAAAAAACATAATGCTCTGATTTGAAGGTGAGCCGACAGCCAATCAGCTGCCAGCGGCCCCATAAAATGAAAAGGCCATGAATATAAATTGGATTTCATCTTACCAGGACATTCAATATAATAGTAAGACATTGGGGAGATGGATGGAATATTTATTTTAATGGCGATTACAACTTTCGCCGTCCGTTTAGGGTCCTGCGTCTATCATCAAATGTGATAAAATTATACCAATGATACAATTAATGTATCAATTAAATGTATAGCCGGCCTCATTATGCAGAAAGTGGATTTACGGGTTTCGCTGCGGAGAGTGTGAACTCTTTCGAATAAACTCTGAAATTGATCTGATAAGTGCCTCAATTGATATCGCATTGAGGCATCAAATATGAACCGTGCCTGTATGATCCACTCATCAGCTGCAGCGCCGAGACTCGTTTTATGGATGGAGCTCCCTTCCTATATCACACATAAATCTAGATAAATCCTGTGGTAAAACTGGCTATTAATCTATGTTTTACCCTCGCCGTAACAAGATTATTTCTAGCAAGGACTTCATTGGCATATAGTAGGCTGGTAGAGAGAAAACAGAATGTAAATGGCTCACCCTAGTGTGCATTTTAATATGCTTCTAAACTTCTGAATACAAAATAACATTACCTGTCATCTGTTTTGAGTAGTTTAGGTCCAGGCTCTTTCATTGCAGTGGCTATGAAAATGGAGGCCCTTGGCAAACTTTTGGTAGCCTAAGAAGCCACAGTAAACTTCTGTTTTGTGACTATACTGTACCTCAGTGTTTTTGTATGAGATTACCTCTGTCCTTGCACTGACCATAAATCACATATGATAGATGAGACATGTATATTTAAGGAATGGTCAGCGAGAACCACAAGATAATCACACCAAACAACCAAAACAACTCCAAACAACTTCAAACAGGTACCCCAAAGAAGCCCAAAAAGGTATCCCAAACAATCATAAACAGTTATCCCCCCCAAAAAACAGGTACCCCAAACAATCCCAAATATCTACAAACAGGTACCCCAAACAACCACTAACGACCCCAAACAACCAGAAACGACCCCAAACAGGTAGCCCAAACAACCAAAAACGACCCCAAACAACTTCCAAAAAAATCTATATTCCATCTATCTCAATCAGGGACAACAATTCAGTCCATACCACTTCCTCCTCACTCGTGTTCCAATTAGTCCACGATAACGTGTTTGTTTCAGTCCAACATTTCTGCTGCCTTAAAGGGGTAATCTGGGAATGGTACATGCATTTTTGTTGTTTTTAAGTGGAATGACCACTTTGTTTTTTTAAAATACCGGATTGTCCCTTTTAATTGAAGCGGGACAAAGAAATAAGCACATAAGCATAAAAGAGGTGCCAGGGTAGGCCTACAAGTGTCTTTTTATTAGGCCCAATTGAACAACTGAATGGCTGGATCAAAATGAGTATTTCTTGCTTCTCTCATTATCTACAATTTTTATGAATTACGACAGAATAACTCGTGCCCAGAGCTTTTCCTGAACACGTGACCCATTATACCCTATAGGGCCTGGTTTTCACACACACACACACACACAAGTTTGTTTTACTATCCTTGTGGGGACCAAACAATGGATTCCCATTTAAAATCCTATTTTCCCAAACCCTAATCCTTAACCTAAACCTAACCCTAACCCTAATCCTTAACCTAAACCTAACCCTAATCCTTAACCTAAACCTAACCCTAACCCTAACCCTTAACCGAAACCTAACCCCACTTGTCCGAAATGTCATCGTTTTACTATCCTTGTGAGAGCTTCTGGTCCCCGTAAGGGACCAGAAGTCCCTTATGGGACACACACAGAGTCAGGATAAACTCTGGTCCCTATGCTAACATCAGTATGTTTCATGACATTTTGCCTGATATTACTGAGGAAGTGTCCTACTGCAACTCCACAATATTACGTTCAAAACCTTGCATTGAGAATCTGGCCTTTGTAACTGGAACCACACGTTCTGCACTCTTAAAAAATGGGATTGAATGATCCTTAGCTCGGTATCATTATATGACAGGATAATTAGCAGTGCTGTAGTTTTTCATACAAGTCACTTTTGAATGACTCCAAGTTGATTGTTCATATACACTATATAGGGTACAGTAGCAAGAAAAAGTATGTGAACTCTTTGGAAATACCTGGATTTCTGCTTGAATTGGTCATAACATTTACATTTACATTTAAGTCATTTAGCAGACGCTCTTATCCAGAGCGACTTACAAATTGGAAAGTTCATACATATTCATCCTGGTCCCCCTGTGGGGAATGAACCCACAACCCTGGCGTTGCAAGCGCCATGCTCTACCAACTGAGCCACACGGGACCACAGGATCTTCATCTAGGTCACAACAATAGACAATTATACGTTTTCATGTCTTTATTGAACACACCGTGTAAACATTCACAGTGCAGGGTGGGAAAAGTATGTGAACCCTTGGATTTAATAACTGGTTGACCCTTCTTTGGCAGCAATCACCTCAACCAAATGTTTTCCGTATTTGCGGATCAGACCTGGTCAGGAGGAATTTTGGACCATTCCTCTTTACAAAACTGTTTCAGTTCAGCAATATTATTGGGATGTCTGGTGTGAACTGCTCTCTTGAGGTCATGCCACAGCATCTCAATCAGGTTGAGGTCAGGACTCTGACTGGGCCACTCCAGAAGGCGTATTTTCTTCTGTTGAAGCCATTCTGTTGTTGATTTACATCTGTGTTTTGGGTCGTTGTCCTGTTGCATCACCCAACTTCTGTTGAACTTCAATTGGCGGACAGACACCCTAACATTGTCCTGCAAAATGTTTTGATGAACTTGGGAATTCATTTTTCCGTCGAAAGATAGCAAGCTATCCAGGCCCTGAGGCAACAAAGCAGCCCCAAACCATGATGCTCCCTCCACCATACTTTACAGTTGGGATGAGGTTTTGATGTTCCTGTGCTGTGCCTTTTTTTCTCCACACATAGTGTTGTGTGTTCCTTCCAAACAACTCAACTGTAGTTTCATCTGTTCACAGAATATTTTGCCAGTAGCGCCGTGGAACATCCAGGTGCACTTTTGCAAACTTCAGACATGCAGCAATGCTTTTTTTTCTTCCGTGATATCCTCCCATGAACACCATTCTTGTTTAGTGTTTTACGTATTCGTTGGGGCATGGACTCTACAAGGTGTCGAGAGTGTTCCACAGGGATACTGGCCCATGTTGACTCCAATGTTTCCCACAGTGGTGTCAAGTTGGCTGGATGTCTTGTGGTTGGTGGACCATTGTTGATACACCTGGGAAACTGTTGAGTGTGAAAAACCCAGCAGCATTGCAGTACTTGACACAAACCGGTGCGCCTGGCACCTACTACCATACCCCGTTCAAAGGCACTTAAATCTTTGGTCTTGCCCATCCACTCTCTGAATGGCACACATACACAATCCATGTCTCAATTGTCTTAAGGCTTAAAAAACATTATTTAACCTGTCTCTTTACCCTTCATCTACACTGATTGAAGTGGATTCAACAAGTGACCTCAATAAGGGATCATAGCTTTCGTCTGGATTCACCTGGTTAGTCTGTCATGGAAAGAGCAATGTGTTGTACACTCAGTGTATCTTGTATTAAACTGTCTCTTACATGCTAATACACACATGCCTGGGGTATACTGTATGTCTTTCTAGGCAACATCCTATCAGGTTTGAATTTGTTATTCCTTGTACTAGGTGTTAGTCCTAGTGTTACTCTTAGTACTGACACTGTTCTGTACTGAACTCCTTCCCAGGGTGATTATTTTCAGAAAGTCTCTAGTCTTGTCTTTGAAGATGTTCTGGACACGGAACGTGACTCTAAAAACCATTTACACAAAGACTCAGGGATTAAAATGTGAAACGTACCAGTTCATTTTAAGTGAACAGAAGTTCATTGGCATAATTCCTGCCTAGCTCTCGGGATCCTCTGACAATATGGAAATAAATATATAATTCCCTCGCGTGAAAAGAAATGTAATTCATTTCAAGTCATGTCAGTTTCTATGCTTGAAATTGGAGTTTAACCCATGGAAACCTGTAGAGAAAAACAAAATCTAGGAATAGCACCGTAGGCTAGATTCACTATTTGAATAACATGTATTGAAGAGATGCAAGTACTTCAGCAGCATTTAAATGTGCATCTCTCTTTGAGTTAGCTCTTCAAGTTGCCTTTTGAGCACGCCGCAATTTAACACCTGTGAGTAGAAATGCTTGTGCTGCTCTTCCTCAGTCAAACACTGGCTTATTAAATTGTTTTTGATACTGACAGTCTAACACACTCAACACACCAGCTGCTGTGTGAGGAAAATTAGCACTTGAATTGCTAACACCCCACCACACGCAAGCAAGCACGCACACACGCCTATCAAAAAAGCTTCATTTTCTTCGATCCATTCTGTTATGTAGCCTAGTCCTGATATGCTATCAGAGTTGACAGAGAATCTAATATCTAGATTCATGTCTGGTTAGACTTGTGTGTTGGGTGCCTCTTAGTTGAAAGGGTTCACAGAATCTGGCTTGTATTCATTAGTGCACACCACAAAAAATGAAAACAAGCTTTGCTCATTGGATAAATTCAGCTGACGTTTGGTTCTTACTGTTGTATTTTCTGTAATGCCAGAGCCTTCTATTTAGAGGCTCTTCCACAGACAGGTGTTCCACATTCGATCAACCTGACAATAAGCAGGGGCTGGCAGAGGGCCTTGCAGTGTGTGTAACTGGCCAGACCCCTGCACTGCCCATCTCCAACACACACACATTTTCATCAAACAAGCTTTATTACAGGTTCTCAATCATGTACAAGCAACTTTAGGATCTGTGTTGAAACATATCTATAACAGAACAGCAAGGATCAAATATATTTACAGATAATTTTAAATCAATCAGTCAAATGTATTTATAAAGCCCTTTTTAGATGAGCAGATGTCACAAAGTGCTACACAGAAACCCAGCCTAAAACCCCAAACAGCAAGCCATGCAGATGTAGAAGCACGGTGGCTAGGAAAAACTCCCTAGAAAGGCAGGAACCTAGGAAGAAAAATAGAGAGGAACCAGGCTCTTCTGGCTGTGCCGGATGGAGATTGTTCTTCAAGATGTTTAAACGTTCATAGATGACCAGCAGGGTCAAAAAATAATCACAGTGCTTGTAGAGGGTGCAACAGGTCAGTACCTCAGGAGTAAATGTCAGTTTGCTTTTCATAGCCGAGCATTCAGAAGTCAAGACAGCAGGTGCGGTAGAGAGAAAGAGAGTCGAAAACAGCAGGTCTGGGTCAAGGTAGCACGTCCGGTGAATAGGTCATGGTTCCATAGCCGCAGGCAGAACAGTTGAAACTGCAACAGCAGCACGACCAGGTAGACTGGGGACAGCCAGGGGTCATCAGTCCAGGTAGTCCTGAGGCATGATACTTGGGCTTAGGTGCTCCGTGAAGGGAGAGAGAGAGAATTAGAGGGAGCATGCTTAAATTCACACAGGACACCAGATAAGACTGGAGAATTACACCAGATATAACAGACTGATCCTAGCCCCCCGGCACATAGACTACTGCAGCATAGATACTGGAGGCTGAGAGGGGTGGGTCGGGGGACACTGGGCTGTCAGACAGGGCCACAGACAGGGCCAACCATGCAGGATATAACTCCACCCACATTGCCAAAGCACAGCCCCGACATCACTAGAAGGATATCAACACACCACAAACGTATTACCCTGAGACAAGGCTGAGTATAGCCCATGAAGTTCTCCTCCACCGCATGAGCCCGAGGGGGCGCAAAAACATGCCTCAATACCTGACTTGCATATCTTAGACCACTTTTAGCAAAACTTTAAATACAAATGTCATCAGTGAATACACAATTCACTGTTAAAGCGTTCTGTTCTCAGAATATAAGAAATGTGTGCAATTGTGTTCAATGTTTTTGGCAAATACTACTGCACAAAATTGAATGTATTTGTGTTTTGAGAATGCAACTACATTTCTGAAAACGCATTTACTGTTTTGCAAAAAAGCTACAATGTTTTAAAAATTGACAATATTGTTCCGAAAAAATGCTTGTACACAAATGAGAAACTGTAACTCAAACTGCTCTCAAATTCCTTTTCACTTGCTATTATTCGGGTTCTTTAAAGACACACTCACCTTTGTTTTATTGACCTTGTGGGGACCAAACAAATGATTCCTATTCAAAATACTATTTTTCCCTAACTCTAACCCTAACTCTTAAAGTGTCACGATCGTTTAGGTGAAAGAGAGGACCAAGGCGCAGCGTGATAATGATACATCTTCTCTTTATAATGAAGATGAAACAAACACTTTTACAAACTAACAAAACAACAAACGACCGTGAAGCTATATAAACAAATAGTGCTGACACTAAACATAGACAATTACCCACAACCTACCTAATGCCTATGGCTGCCTTAAATATGGCTCCCAATCAGAGACAACGATAGACAGCTGTCTCTGATTGAGAACCAATCCAGGCAACCATAGACTTACAGTGGGGAGAACAAGTATTTGATACACTGCCGATTTTGCAGGTTTTCCTACTTACAAAGCATGTAGAGGTCTGTAATTTTTATCATAGGTACACTTCAACTGTGAGAGACGGAATCTAAAACAAAAATCCAGAAAATCACATTGTATGATTTTTAAGTAATTAATTTGCATTTTATTGCATGACATAAGTATTTGATCACCTACCAACCAGTAAGAATTCCGGCTCTCACAGACCTGTTAGTTTTTCTTTAAGAAGCCCTCCTGTTCTCCACTCATTACCTGTATTAACTGCACCTGTTTGAACTCGTTACCTGTATAAAAGACACCTGTCCACACACTCAATCAAACAGACTCCAACCTCTCCACAATGGCCAAGACCAGAGAGCTGTATAAGGACATCAGGGATAAAATTGTAGACATGCAACAGGCTGGGATGGGCTACAGGACAATAGGCAAGCAGCTTGGTGAGAAGGCAACAACTGTTGGCGCAATTATTAGAAAATGGAAGAAGTTCAAGATGACGGTCAATCACCCTCGGTCTGGGGCTCCATGCAAGATCTCACCTTGTGGGGCATCAATGATCATGAGGAAGGTGAGTTATCAGCCCAGAACTACACGGCAGGACCTGGTCAATGACCTGAAGAGAGCTGGGACCACAGTCTCAAAGAAAACCATTAGTAACACACTACACCGTCATGGATTAAAATCCTGCAGCGCACGCAAGGTCCCCCTGCTCAAGCCAGCGCATGTCCAGGCCTGTCTGAAGTTTGCCAAGGACCATCTGGATGATCCAGAGGAGGAATGGGAGAAGGTCATGTGGTCTGATGAGACAAAAATAGAGCTTTTTGGTCTAAACTCCACTCGCCGTGTTTGGAGGAAGAAGAAGGATGAGTACAACCCCAAGAACACCATCCCAACCGTGAAGCATGGAGGTGGAAACATCATTCTTTGGGGATGCTTTTCTGCAAAGGGTACAGGATGACTGCACCGTATTGAGGGGAGGATGGATGGGGCCATGTATCGCGAGATCTTGGCCAACAACCTCCTTCCCTCAGTAAGAGCAATGAAGATGGGTCGTGGCTGGGTCTTCCAGCATGACAACGACCCGAAACACACAGCCAGGGCAACTAAGGAGTGGCGCCGTAAGAAGCATCTCAAGGTCCTGGAGTGGCCTAGCCAGTCTCCAGACCTGAACCCAATAGAAAATCTTTGGAGGGAGCTGAAAGTCCGTATTGCCCAGCGACAGCCCCGAAACCTGAAGGATCTGGAGAAGATCTGTATGGAGGAGTGGGCCAAAATCCCTGCTGCAGTGTGTGCAAACCTGGTCAAGAACTACAGGAAACGTATGATCTCTGTAATTGCAAACAAAGGTTTCTGTACCAAATATTAAGATCTGCTTTTCTGATGTATCAAATACTTATGTCATGCAATAAAATGCAAATTAATTACTTAAAAATCATACAATGTGATTTTCTGGATTTTTGTTTTAGATTCCGTCTCTCATAGTTGAAGTGTACCCATGATAGAAATTACAGACCTCTACATGCTTTGTAAGTAGGAAAACCTGCAAAATCGGCAGTGTATCAAATACTTGTTCTCCCCACTGTACATAAACACCTACACTGAACACAACCCCATGAACTCTACAAAACCCCCTATACAATACAAACACCCTAGACTAGACAAAAACACACAAACATCCCCCATGTCACACCCTGACCTAACTAAAATAATAAAGAAAACAAAAGATAACTAAGGCCAGGGCGTGACAGTACCCCCCCCCAAAGGTGCGGACTCCGGCCGCAAAACCTGACACAGAAGGGGAGGGTCCGGGTGGGCCTTCTTATGGCGGCGGCTCGGGTGCGGGACGTGGACCCCACTCCACCATAGTCAATACCCGCTTTGGTGGCGCCTCTGGAACGGCGACCCTTGCAGCGAGGCCCGGACTGAGGGTCGGCTCCGGGCTGAGGGTCGGCTCCGGGCTGGCGGGCAGATCCTGGCGGGCGGGCAGATCCTGGCGGGCTGCTCCGGCTGCTCCGGGCGGCTCTGGCTGCTCCTGGCGGGCGGGCGGCTCTGGCTGCTCCTGGCGGCTCTGGCGGCTCTGGCTGCTCCTGGCTGCTCCTGGCGGCTCTGGCGGCTCTGGCTGCTCCTGGCGGCTCTGGCTGCTCTGGCTGCTCCTGGCGGCTCCGTGCGGCTCCGGGCGGCTCCGGGCGGCTCCGGCTGCTCTGGCTGCTCCTGGCGGGCGGGCGGCTCTGGCTGCTCCTGGCGGGCGTGCGGCTCTGGCTGCTCCTGGCGGGCGGGCGGCTCTGGCTGCTCCTGGCGGCTCTGGCTGCTCTGGCTGCTCCTGGCAGGTCTGGCTGCTCTGGCTGCTCCTGGCGGCTCTGGCTGCTCTGGCTGCTCCTGGCGGCTCTGGCTGCTCCTGGCGGCTCTGGCTGCTCTGGCGGCTCGGGCGGCTCCCGGCGGCTCCGGATGCTCCGGGCGGGCGGCTCTGGCTGCTCCTGGCGGGCGGCTCTGGCTGCTCCTGGCGGGCGGGCGGCTCTGGCTTCTCCTGGCGGGCGGGCGGCTCTGGCTGCTCCTGGCGGGCGGGCGGCTCTGGCTGCTCCTGGCGGGCGGCTCTGGCTGCTCCTGGCGGCTCTGGCTGCTCTGGCTGCTCCTGGCGGCTCTGGCTGCTCTGGCTGCTCCTGGCGGCTCTGGCTGCTCTGGCGGCTCGGGCGGCTCCGGGCGGCTCCGGATGCACCTGGCGGGCGGCTCTGGCTGCTCCTGGCGGGCGGCCGGCTCTGGCTGCTCCTGGCGGGCGGGCGGCTCTGGCTTCTCCTGGCGGGCGGGCGGGCGGCTCTGGCTGCTCCTGGCGGGCGGGCGGCTCTGGCTGCTCCTGGCGGGCGGGCGGCTCTGGCTGCTCCTGACTGACGGACGGCTCTGAAGGCTCAGGACAGATGGCAGACTCTGGCCGGCTGAGGCGCACAGTAGGCCTGGTGCGTGGTGCCGGAACTGGTGGTACCGGGCTAAGGACACGCACTTCAAGGCTAGTGCGGGGAGCAGCAACAGGGCGCACAGGACTCTGGAGACGCACAGGAGGCTTGGTGTGTGGTGCCGGAACTGGTGGTACTGGGCTGGAGACACGCACCACAGGGCGAGTGCTTGGAGGAGGAACAGGGCTCTGGAGACACACTGGAAGCCTGTTGCGTGGTGTTGGCAATGGTGGTACTGGGCTTGGGCGGGGAGGTGGCGCCGGATATACCGGACCGTGCAGGCGTACTGGCTCCCTTGAGCACCGAGCCTGCCCAACCTTACCTGGTTGAATGCTCCCAGTAGCCCGACCAGTGCGGGGAGGTGGAATAACCCGCACTGGGCTGTGTTGGCGAACCGGGGACACCATGCGTAAGGCTGGTGCCATGTATGCCGGCCCGAGGAGACGCACTGGAGACCAGACGCGTTGAGCCGGCTTCATGGCACCTGGCTCAATGCTCAATCTAGCCCGGCCGATACGTGGAGCTGGAATGTACCGCACCGGGCTATGCACACGTACAGGAGACACCGTGCGCTTTACCGCATAACACGGTGTCTGCCCGTACTTTCGCTCTCCGCGGTAAGCTCGGGGAGTTGGCGCAGGTCTCCTACCTGACTTCGCCACACTCCCTTGTAGCATCCCCCCCAAGAAATTTTTGGGCTTGACTCTCGGGCTTCCTACCACGTCGTCGTGCTGCCTCCATACGCCGGTATCCCTCCTCACGCTGCTCCAGAGAATCCCAGGCGGGCTCCGGCATTCTCCCTGGGTCGATCGCTCACCTCCCACGTAGTGTAGTCCAGACTCTGCTACCATTGCCATTCCTCCTTGCGCTGCTCCTGCTGCCGCTTATCACGCTGCTTGGTCCTGGTATGGTGGGTAAATCTGTCACGATCGTTGTTAGGTGAAAGAGAGGACCAAGGCGCAGCGTGATAATGATACATCTTCTCTTTATAATGAAGACGAAACAAACACTTTTACAAACTAACAAAACAACAAACGACCGTGACGCTATATAAACAAATAGTGCTGACACTAAACACTACACATAGACAATTACCCACAACCTACCTAATGCATATGGCTGCCTTAAATATGGCTCCCAATCAGAGACAACGATAGACAGCTGTCTCTGATTGAGAACCAATCCAGGCAACCATAGACTTACATAAACACCTACACTGAACACAACCCCATGAACTCTACAAAACCCCCTATACAATACAAACACCCTAGACTAGACAAAAACACACAAACATCCCCCATGTCACACCCTGACCTAACTAAAATAATAAAGAAAACAAAGATAACTAAGGCCAGGGCGTGACATAAAGGGATACTTCAGGATTTTGGCAATGAGGCCCTTTATCTACTTCCCCAGTCAGAGAGTTTCTCTGTCCAGTTTGGAAGTTTCTAAAGAGTGTTATTGCAATCGCTAGTTAGTATTGGCTCATGAAACTATCTCTAACTTCTTTCATACTGGACGCAAAGTTAATCCACGAGTTAATCGGACTCTCATTGCCAAAATCCCGAATTACCCATTTAACCCTAACCCTAACCACAAACCCCTAACCTTAAACCTAAACCAAACTCCTAAACCTAACCCGTAACCCTAATTCTAACTCTAATTGTTAGCCTAAACCTAAGGTCTAAGCCTAAAATGTCCCAATCGGATTTTCCTTGTTTTACTATCCTTGTGAGGACCTCTGGTCCCCACAAGGATAGTAAAGCCAAAAGCACACACACACACACAGGCACGTGCACAGATAGGAGTCTACCTGTGCTGAGCACATGCACCTTTGCACCCCTACTCGCCAAGTGCCCTTTTCGGTGGTGGTATAATAAAAACATTTTGTATACAGTTTTTTGTTGTTGTTCTGAACCCACTTCCCTCAAGTGTGTGTGCGTTAGTGTGTATTCCAGGTGCAGTGGTGCCACCATCCTGTACAGTGGTCACAGACTTTGTTTGCCAGTGCATCGAGTCCCACCTGGTGTGTGACAGCGAGGCCGAATGTGCAGACGAGACATACAGTATGAGGTGGACTGTTGTGAGTAGAGCTGGTTACGGTGGTTATGTATGGCTTGCTGATAGCTCAGCATCTGGACCAGAGCTAGGGACTACTGTACTATACCTATGGGGAGGTCAGTTTGAGATATAGAGAGTTACAGGAGTCATCTGCAACTTTTTTCTCTCTCTCTCAATTCAATTCAATGTAAGGGCTTCATTGGCATGGGAAACATATGTTTACATTGTCAAAGCAAGTGAAATATAAAATAAACAGCAGTGACATAAACAATAAAGAAATGAACAGTAAACATTACACTCACAAAAGTTCTCTCTCTCCCTCTATGTCTCTCTCTCCCTCCCTCTTTCTCCCCCCTTCTCTCCAATCGCTCTCTCTCTCCCAGGCCACATAATAAGCCTACCAGGTTCCTGTAACTTTTACTTGCCAAAGGACATGTGAGAGGAGACCTGCCAAGCTGACTCAGGACCTTGATGATGACCTTGACTGGAGGATTGGCCAGAAGAGTCACCCATTAAACTGGACTCCCCACTGACCACAGCCCTGGTCAGTACTGCCCTCCTTGGACCTTGAGGTTTTACTGACCACATGGTCTGAACAGGTAGAATAGAATATAACTCGGGCCCTGAGTTGTTCCTGTCCAAATTATGAGAAAAATAGTCTGTAACTAACAGATCACATGCCCAGGGAAAACTTGGGTCCTATACCACTACAGTAATGGGATCGACCCAAATGGTACCATGTTCCCTATATAGTGCACTACTTTTGAACAGGGTCCTATGTTCCCCGGTCAAAATAGTGCCCTAAAAAGGGAGTAGGGTGCCATTTGGGACACACCCGTGGCGGATCATTCTGCCTGAGTGCCTGAGTTCAGGGAGTCATCTGGGTCCATTACTTATTAGCTCTGTATACCACACAGAATACAATCTTCTGTGGCAGATTTAAGACGCTCCCAAAGCATTGAAGCAGATTGACAATGTTCCCGTGGCAATAAGAGGATTTCCACACAGGAAATTCCGGCATTCTTCTGTTTATTGGTAATCTTAAGGGGGTATTTACAGCTGTTTGGTTTGTGTGCTGTTAAAAACATGGCTGACGGGGCTAGTGTTGGGCTGGAAGAGAGTGTGTGGGTTTGTGTGCGTCCTATGTGCCTCTCTGTGTCTGTCTGTGTGTGTTTGTGTACTTGTTCACAAACCAAGTAGAAAGCCGATCGTTACACCATTATCTGATGCATTACCTCGCAACAAATTGACCCATGAACTTTAGAACAATTGTTGTAATAGTGGAACACATCTATCCAGAATGTATAACATATTGTGTCAACACACTATGCCCTATATAGTGCATCAACTTTGAAAAGAGCCCTATGGGCCCTGGTCAAACATAGTGCACTACAGAGGGAATAGGATGCCCTTTGGGACGAACCCAGAGTTAGTGTCCCCCTGTGACTGGTCACCCAGCTTATTGATTGTGGAGATGAATGTGGACACCAGGCAGTGCTTTGTGTCACAGGCAGACCTTATGATCTCACTGGGGAGGCAGATCGATGGACCTAGCCAGCCAGATCTCTCACACACACACACACACACACACACACACACACACACACACACACACACACACACACACACACACACACACACACACACACACACACACACACACACACACACATACACACACACATACACACACACACACACACACACATACATACATACAGTGCTTATGGACAATAGAGAATAGAGAGAATACAAAAGAATGGTGATGGTGATGGTGGAGGGGACTGAGGAGCCGCACAGATGAGTGGCTGCAGTGATTATAAAGACAGACTTCATGGACACGTTCAGTTCCTAATCACACATTAGCTGCTTTACTGTTGCACATGAAAGCTGATTAAAAGTTTAGAAAACATAATAAAAACCAGCATACAGCTCTTTCCTAGAATGAAGGAGACTGGGATGAGGAATAAAGGACTGCGGAAGATTCCGGACCATTTTCCAGGGAGATACAGTATTCCGGGTGGGAATATTGTGGTGTGTGAATCACCACACATTGAGATGCCCCCAAATCCCCTCTAGCACATGTGGAAAACTTCCACTTTGTTCTTGCGTGCCCTCAGTGGCCTCGCCAAGCAGAATAATCTTCTCAGTACTGCATGGCTGCAGGGAACAGGCTTGAGTCCCAAATAGCACCCTTTTCCCTACATAGTGCACTGGTCAAATGCAGTGCACTATGTAGGGCAGTGGTTCCCAACCTTTTTCGGTTACTGTACCAGCGACTGAATTTTGCTCTGCCTGGAGTACACCTGATGTACCCCTTCGTGCATTTTTACCAGTAGGCCTATGGTCTCAAGAGTCTTCTCAAGTACTCCCTGTGTATGGGCCGAGTACTGATGTAGGGAATATGGGTGCCATTTGTGCAGCGCCCACGGTCTTCATAAATGCCTTGTTCTAGGTGTTCCTAGACTGTATCACATTTAGGGCACAGAGATTTTCCTGCCCATGTCACTTCACCAGAAAATGATCTGTGTCCTTGTTAGAACCAATAGGCTTTATGTAACCGCGTTGGATTGGTAACCTCCCTCCTTAGCTTAAAATGCTACCACCCACGCCGCCAAAATGCTAGCTTTTCGGTGCCATAGCTGGCTAAGGCGTTGTCAAGAGGGCTGTCGCGTGTGTTTACGAGACATAGGATGCAAGATCAAGGACCGATAAGGACTTGTGAGCGAAGAAGATATACTGTTAGGCCCCAATACTGGACATTTGATTCCTTAGATTTATTGCTACCTGTTTAAAGAAAACCGAACCATGGATTATAGTTTCTCCTGGCCCATAGACTAGTTTCAGGGTGAGGAACCATCTAACATTAAGTTGTAAAATCCTGAACTTCCCTTAAAGTCATGTCCTAATAAATAACTTAAGACTTGAGTTGTGCATCCTTGTACTCACTGTGTGTTTCCCTTGTTAAGTCATGGCTAAGTGACATTTATAGTGCTGAAATCTCGTGGCGTGTCACTCAGGTCTACATGGTTGGTGCGAATGGGACCCGCCTGCTGATGTGGGCCGCTAGCAGTAACCATGGTGATCGGTGTTCCTATGCCAGTATGATCCTGTCCAACACGGCCCCCTTCAGAGTGACCTTCCAGGCAGAAGTGGGGGGTGACGTGTGGACTGACATCGCCCTGGATGACATCTCCTTTACCACTGAGTGTGTGGTGGGAGGTCAGCCACTTTCACAGGTTCTCTCTCTCACTCTCTTCCCGAACCTCTCCCCTTTTCTTGCACTCCCCTTCCGTTCTCTCCTTCTCCTCCCTCTGCTCCTTTCCTCTTCTCTTCCCAACTCCACACTCTACATCGCTGCCATTTCCTTGAATGATCACGTCTCTCTCGCGCTTGTTCCCTCCTTCCCACCCACCCTCCCTCCCTCCTTCTCTGTTCCTCCCTGCTCACTATAAACTGGTTCCATTGTGCCAGTGGGAGAGTAGAGTGGTGTAGTGAATTAATGCAGACTGTTGGCCTGCAGGGCCTGTATAAATGCACTGTGGAGTCTGGGTCAGCTGCTGGCGGAGAGGAGAAAGCAGTAGGGGAGAAAAGCAATTACATTTGTATTTTCACACTCCCCCATCTCCCCTTCCTCCTCTACCTACTGTAAGTTTTTCCACGTCCTCTCCCCTCAGCTGTTTACAGCCACCTCTCCCATGGTCTGCGTCTCCCATGGTCTGCAGACTCAACAGCCTTGGTATCTCAAATGACTGCCTTGCCTGGTTCACCAACTACTTCTCAGATAGAGTTCAGTGTGTCAAATTGGAGGGTCTGTTGTCCGGACCTTTGGCAGTCTCTATGGGGGAGCCACAGGGTTCAATTCTCGGGCCGACTCTTTTCTCTGTATGCATCAATAATGTCGCTCTTGCTGCTGGCGATTCTCTGATCCACCTCTATGCAGACGACACCATTCGGTAGACTTTTGGCCTCACTTTGGACACTGTGTTAACAAACCTCCATACGAGTTTCAATGCCATACAACACTCCTTCCGTGTCCTCCAACTTCTCTTAAATGCAAGTAAAACTAAATGCATGCTCTTCAACCGATCGCTGTCTGCACCCGCCCGTCCGTCCAGCATCACTACTCTGGATGGTTCTGACTTAGAATATGTGGACAACTACAAATACCTAGGTGTCTGGCTAGACTGTAAACTCTCCTTCCAGACTCACATTAAGCATCTCCAATCCAAAATTAAATCTAGAATCGGCTTCCTATTTCGCAACAAAGCATCCTTCACTCATGCTGCCAAACATACCCTCGTAAAACTGACCATCCTACCGATCCTTGACTTCGCCGATGTCATTTACAAAATAGCCTCCAACACTCTACTCAGCAAATTGGATGTAGTCTATCACAGTGCCATCTGTTTTGTCACCAAAACCCCAAATACTACCCACCACTGCGACCTGCATGCTCTCGTTGGCTGGCCCTCGCTTCATATCCGTCACTAAACCCACTGGCTCCAGGTCATCTATAAGTCTTTGCTAGGTAAAGCCCCGACTTATCTCAGCTCACTGGTCACCATAGCAGCACCCACACGTAGCATGCGCTCCAGCAGGTATATTTCACTGGTCATCCCCAAAGCCAACTCCTCTTTGGCCGCCTTTCCTTCCAGTTCTCTGCTGCCAATTGCTGGAACGAATTGCAAAAATCACTGAAGCTGGAGTCTTATATCTCCCTCACTAACTTTAAGCATCAGCTGTCAGAGCAGCTTACCGATCATTGCACCTGTACACAGCCTATCTGTAAATAGCCCACCCAACTACCTCATCCCCAAATTGTTATTTATTTTTTTTGCTCCTTTGCACCCCAGTATCTCTACTTGCACATTCATCTTCTGCACATCTATCACTCCAGTGTTTAATTGATACATTGTAATTATTTTGCCACTATGGCCTATTTATTGCCTTACCTCCCTAATCTTACTACATTTGTATCTAGATTTTTGTATTGTGTTATTGACTGTACGTTTGTTTATCCCACGTGTAACTCTGTGTTGTTTGTGTCGCACTGCTTTGCTTTATCTTGGCCAGGTCACAGTTGTAAATGAGAACTTGTTCTCAACTGGCCTACCTGGTTAAATAAAGATGAAATAAATCAAATTAAAAATAGCACCCTATTCTCTACATAGTACCGTAGCATAGTAGGCCTGTAACATAACTGTTACACCAAAAATACCTCCTAATTTCCAATGAGATTTTAGGTTGGGTTTAAGCTGAGTTGTCACATTGTTTTTCTCATGCGCCAAAACTCAGAGCGCACCACTAGGAAGGATATATGCTTTGATTTAAAAAAAATTCAAGAGATTCAATAGTTTTTTACACCATCTGCTCTAATTCACTCATGAAAGTCATTCTCACACCCTGACCTTAGAGATCCTTTTTATGTCTCTATTTTGGTTTGGTCAGGGTGTAAGTTGGGGTGGGCATTCTATGTTTTGTGTTATATGTTTTGTATTTCTTTGTTGTTTGGCCGGGTGTGGTTCTCAATCAGAGGCAGCTGTCTATCGTTGTCTCTGATTGAGAACCATACTTAGGTAGCTCTTGCCCACATGGGTTTTGTGGGTAGTTGTTTTCTGTTTTGTGTGTCTGCACCAGACAGAACTGTTTAGTTTGTGCCGCTTTGTTATTTTTTGTTCTAGTGTTCAGCTGTATTAAATATCATGAACACGTACCACGCTGCACCTTGGTCCTCTTCTTCAAACAGTCGTGACACATTCAATAAGATGTAAATGCATATTCCCATGAAACTGATTGAGTTTGAGATCAATTAAATGATTGGCATGGAGATGTAGTTTGTACGTTTCAACGGATGCAGACAGTGTCGAAGTAACAAAAGTGTATTACTAGTATAGGGGCAGGCAAACGACAGGTCAAGTGCAGGCAGAGGTCAGTAATCCAGATAGGGTGCAAAAGGTCCAGAACGGCAGGCAGTCTCAGTGTCAAGTGTCAGTGTGCAGTGGGTAGGACGGAGTCAGGCGCAGGACAAATAACTGAGTAAAAAACGTACTTTACTCGGAATAAATCACAAACAAATTCCATACAGGGAAAACAATCCAGCTCGACACAAAAGAGCGACCACTTAACAAAGAACAAACACGGACAAAACCATGTGGGAACCAGAGGGTTAAATAGGGAATAAATGATAACGTAATGGAAACCAGGTGTGTACAATCAAGACAAAACACATAGAAAAAGAAACGTAGATCGGTGGCGGCTAGAAAGCCGGTGACGTCGACCGCCGAACACCGCCCGAACAAGGAGAAGCACCAACTTCGGCGGAAGTCGTGACAGTACCCCCCCTTGACCCCCCGCCGACACCGGTCTCGGGGACGACCCGTAGGACGAGGCGAAGGACGATCCGGGTGGAGACGGTGAAATTCCTGCAGTAAGGAAGGGTCCAAGATGTCCTCCACCGGCACCCAGCATCTCTCCTCCGGACCGTACCCCTCCCACTCCACGAGGTACTGAAGGCCCCTCGCCCGACGCCTTGAGTCCATGATGGCTCGCACAGTATACGCCGGGGCCCCCTCGAACCTCCCGCTCCTCAGACTGCTGGAGCGGACCAGCCACCACCGGCCTGAGGAGAGACACATGGAACGAGGGGTTAATACGGTAATCAGGGGGAGCTGTAACCTATAACACACCTCGTTCAGTCTCCTCAGGACTTTAAATGGCCCCACAAACCGCGGACCCAGCTTCTGGCAAGGCAGGCGAAGGGGTAGGTTTTGGGTCGAGAGCCAGACCCGGTCCCCTCACTGCGGTGGCGATCGGCGCTCGCCTACTTCCGCCTGATGGCCCGTTGCAGGCGCACATGGGCAGCATCCCATGTCTCCTCCGAGCGCCGAAACCATTCATCCACCGCAGGTGCCTCGATCTGGCTCTGATGCTACGGTGCCAGGATCGGCTGATAACCTAGTACACACTGAAAAGGAGATAGGTTAGTGGCGGAGGGAGTTTTGGGCCATCTCTGACAAGGGGATGAAGTCGCCCACTCCCCCGGCCGGTCCTGGCAATAGGACCGCAGAAACCTACCCAAATCCTGGTTAACTTCTTTGGGGTAGGGGGTAGTATTTTCACGTCCGGATGAAAAGCATGCCCAGAGTAAACTGGCTGCGACTCGGGCCCAGATCCTAGGAAATGCATATTATTAGTAGATCTGGAGGCAAAAACCTGAGAAAAAATCCAACCAGGAAGTGGGAAATCTGAGGTTTGTAGGTTTTCAACTCTTTGCTTATCCAAGATACAGTGGAAATGGGGTCATGTTGCACTTCCTATGGCTTCCACTAGATGTCAACAGTCTTTAGAACCTTGTTTGATGCTTCTACTGTGAAGTGGGGGCGAATGAGAGGAGATTGAGTAAGGTCTCTCCCAGAGTGCCACGAGCTGACCATGCGCCGACCATGCGCGTTCATGTGCGTGTTATCTGCGTTCCATCGCATTTCTGAAGACAAAGGAATTCTCCGGTTGGAACATTATTGAAGATTTATGTTAAAAACATCCTAAAGATTGATTCTGTACATCGTTTGACATGTTTCTACGGACTGTAACAGAACTTTTTGGACTTTTCGTCCGTACTTTCCGCTGGACTTGCACGTGCGTCGTGAGTTTAGATTGTGTACTGAACGCACGAACAACAAGGAGGAATTTGGACCTAAATGATGGACATTATCGAACAAAACAAACATTTATTGTGGAACTGAGATTCCTGGGAGTGCATTCTGATGAAGATCATCAAAGGTAAGTGAATGTTTATAATGTTATTTCTGACTTCTGTTTGACTGCACAACGGATATTGCGGATATCTCTTTGGGTTGATTTGTCGTCTGAGCGCCGTACTCAGATTATTGCATGGTTTACTTTTTCTGTAAAGTTTTTTTGAAATCTGACACAGCGGTTGCATTAAGGAGAAGTGGATCTAAAATTACATGTATAACACTTGTATTTTCATCAACATTTATGATGACTATTTCTGTAAATTGATGTGGCTCTCTGCAAAATCACTGTATGTTTTGGAACTACTGAACATAACGCGCCAATGTAAACTCAGATTTTTGGATATAAATATGAACTTTACCGAACAAAACATACATGTATTGTGTAACATGAAGTCCTATGAGTGTCATCTGATGAAGATCATCAAAGGTTAGTGATTAATATTATCTTAGTGATTAATATTATCTATATTTCTGCTTTTTGTGACTCCTGTCTTTGGCTGGAAAAATGGCTGTGTGTTTTTTGGATTTGGTGGTGATCTAACATAAATATATGTTGTGTTTTCGCTGTAAAACATTAAAAAAATCGGACACGATGGGTAGATTAACAAGATGTTTATCTTTCATTTGCTGTATTGGACTTGTTAATGTGTGAAAGTTACATATTTCAAAAAAATATTTTTGAATTTCGCTCGCTGCCTTTTCAGCAGAATGTTGTGGGGGTTCCGCTAGCGGAACCCCTGGGCGAGAAAGGTTAAAGCTAGTGAGGGAGGTAAGAGTCTCCAGCTTCAGAGATTTTTGGAGTTCGTTCCAGTCATTGGCAGCAGAGAACTGGAAGGAGAGGCGGCCAAAGGAAGAATTGGCTTTGGGGGTGATCAGTGAGAAATACCTGCTGGAGCGCGTGCTACGGGTGGGTGTTGCTATGGTGACCAGTGAGCTGAGATAAGGCGGGGCTTTACCTAGCAGAGACTTGTAGATGACCTGGCGCCAGTGGGTTTGGCGACGAGTATGAAGCGAGGTCCAGCCAACGAGATTAATTAATGTCAATAGTGAAGAGGCGACTCCAGGATGCTGGCCTTCTAGGCATTGCAAAGAAAAAGCCATATCTCAGACTGCCATATATATTTTGATTTGTTTAACACTTTTTTTGGTTAATACCTGATTCCATATGTGTTATTTCATAGTTTTCATATCTTCACTATTATTCTACAATGTAGAAAATAGTAAAATAAAGAAAAACCCTTGAATGAGTAGGTGTGTCCAAACTTTTGACAGGTACTGTACATACTAATTTCCACGCCAATGAGGATCCTAGACTTAGGCAGGGCCATGACAATACCGGTTAAAGGAACCTACTGTGTTTCTGCCTAACGTAAAAGAAGGATTGGTTATCTTAGAGATGACGCCACCTAGTTGGAAGGTATAAAGATGTGCTTGTGTGACTTTTAGGTTGTCTTTGCAGCTGTATGACTGTATTGTACAGCTGTATTGTGTTATTGACTGTACTTTTGTTTATCCTATGTGTAACTCTGTGTTTGTTGTCGCACTGCTTTGCTTTATCTTGTCACGCCCTGGCCTTAGTTATCTTTGTTTTCCTTATTATTTTAGTTAGGTCAGGGTGTGACATGGGGGATGTTTGTGTGTTTTTGTTTAGTCTAGGATGTTTGTATTGTCTAGGGGGTTTTGTAGAGTTCATGGGGTTGTGTTCAGTGTAGGTGTTTATGTAAGTCTATGGTTGCCTGAATTGGTTCTCAATCAGAGACGGCTGTCTATCGTTGTCTCTGATTGGGAGCCATATTTAAGGCAGCCATAGGCATTAGGTAGGTTGTGGGTAATTGTCTGTCTTGACGTTAGTTGCTTGTGTCTGCACTTTCGTTTTGTAGCTTCACTTTTGTCTAGTTTGTGTTTAGTGTTCGTTTCATCTTCTAATAAAAGAAGATGTATTTATATCACGCTGCGCCTTGGTCCTCTCATTCACCGAAAGACGATCGTGACATGTCTTGGCCAGGTCGCAGTTGTAAATGAGAACTTGTTCTCAACTGGCCTACCCGGTTAAATAAAGGTGAAATAATTTTTTTGTTTTTTTAAACTCATTGGGTTGAATAAACTTGGTTTGAGCTTTTTCTTGTCGTCTGACTTTTTACTGTTTGTTCAGAACCTAGCAGATCATAGGAATCACTGTGCTGCTATATATATAGATCTGTCCAAGGCCTTTGATACTGTCAACCATCCCCTACTCATTCAAAGGTTATCTGAAACAGGCCTCAACCGGGCGTCTTGCTAGTGGTCGGGGAACTATCTGTCAGACAGAACACAACGTGTGCTTTCTGATGGTGTTAAGTCAAATGACCTTTATAGTACTAAAGGTGTCCCGCATGGGTCAATTTTTGGACCTGTCCTCTTTACTATTCATATAAATAACATTGGTCTATCTGCAATCATCTGTAACTGTCCCAAAATTCCCAGGTTATCCAGAAATCCCAGTTGGGAAGTTTTCCGGTGTATGTATTGTACTATATTGAATATAAATCCATGTGTTTGTCTCTCCTATAGAGGCTATGTAGGCTGGCATAGCCATTGGACTGGCCCTGCTGATTCTTGGTATAGCAGTCTGTGTCCTGTTTGTATAACTAAATAGACACTCCTTGATGTAAGTCAGAGGTTAGGGTGTTGATGAAGTTGATGCTGGTGACGATGGCGATGGTGACGACGACGATGAAGGTGATGAAGATCATGATGATTTCATGAAGTCTTGGACCTCAAAATTACTGTGACTCCAATCAAACGCCTGTTACTGATAAAATGCAATACTAACAGACCTGACCTGAAGGACTTTGGGGTAGTGGATAACCCAGCCTTTTAATTGGAAGGCAGAAGTTAGCACACCTCCTCTGTCCAATAGGAATCGAGCTTCTATGTAAAATGGATCATTCTAAAGGCCTGTGTTGTAGAATTCACTAGGTACAAAATTTAATTAGTGTGTGGATGGACGACATCTGTCTCTGACATTATTGTGATTGTGGTCAGTAAATGTCTGCAAGCCCCTTCACCTCAGCTCCTTCAATGATGTTTTTTGTGTGTGTGTGTGTGTGTGTGTGTGTGTGTGTGTGTGTGTGTGTGTGTGTGTGTGTGTGTGTGTGTGTGTGTGTGTGTGTGTGTGTGTGTGTGTGCACACATGAAGGTACCCTGCAGGGGAGTAGATATTGTCAGAGCAATTTCCCTCAGGACATGGCTGTCATTTCCTGAAGTGTGTGTGTATGCGTGTGCGTACTGAGTGTTTAGCGGTAGTACAAGCAAGAGTGATTGTGAGAGCCAACACTTTCACAGTGCTGATGATGGGGGTCAGTGACCTGTGTGTGTGCATGCTAGCTAGCGTGCATCTGTGTCTATGTGTGTGTGCCTGTGTGTTTGCGGCAGGGGGTTGATTGTTGCCATTCGGCGTAGAGGTATGTGTGGTGCATCAGCCCCTCCGCTGTGCAGACTATAACAGGATACAACACAGAGGGTACCTCAATAACACAGGCTTCACACAGCGATTCACACACCAACACTCACTTACCACAGAGAAGTGGACAGAGGACTCTATGGATGCCTCCCAAATCGCACCCTATTCCCGATATAGTTCACTTTTGACCAGAGACCTATGGGATCAATATATGTCCTCAGAGTATTCTCTATTTTTTGCTGCGTTCCTCTATTTTTTACGCCCATGTTTTCTTTCATGGTAATCAGGCTTTGTTCCTCTATCTCTCATTTATTTATCTCCCTCCAGCTCCCCATCCTGGATGTGACGCCCGGGACTTGTCCTCAACTTAACCCCAGGAAGAGTGATGGTCCTGGGCTTGCCATCAGAGTCTATCCCTGGAGGAGGGAAGCAAAGGTTAACCCTGGTCAATCGTCTGCTTGTCTGCCTGCCTGTTTATCTGTCTCCCTGCCCGCCTTCCTGTCTGAACTTCTGCCTGTCTGTCTGTCATGTTGTAATACTGTTACTATGTGTGTTCTACACCAGGGTTCAGTCCGGAGGGATGCCAAACTGTCCTTCCCCAACTCTTTGTACCAGTACCCCTCCACCGCCAATGGGGCTGAGTGCTCTGACACATAACAACTACAGATACTCTACATACAGTACTGGTCCATAGTAGCCAATGTTACCTTACAGAATACCTACTGAATTATCACCAAAGCACAAGTCACCAGACATAACATTTCACTGAACACCTGACCCAAACCTCACTGTCTAATGCCTGTCCTGTTTTTTGGATAGTTACTCCAACTCCGTACATGCTGCAGGAGACAAAGTGTATACAGTTAAACATGCTATCGTTTAAAGTGAAATCAATACCCTACTACGATTTCAGATTCCAATCGTGTTGTCTTGTATGCCATGGCATGGAAAATGATCTCTGGGTTTATGGGCCCTCTTAGCAGTAATTGTCAGTCTATGTTTGGCTCATAAAGACATTCCGTTTTGCATCCTGTGATGTTACTGGAAATGTAAACACGACTTACTTCTTTAGACCACATTAGACTTGTGGATAACATGAGTGTGCATGTACATTAAGAGTCCATTTTCATTCAACCTGGAATATAACTCACACATTAGTTTTACAGTGCTGGTTTTCAGTTGACTCTCTTCCAGTGCATGTGGTGTGTGTTACCGATGTGGGCATGTCATACAGCATAATGTCTCTCAAAGCACAGATCAAATGTAATTATACCACATTTTACATTTGATATTTGTGACCGACCGCCTTGATTCAGTCTTAGGTAGCAAAATTTGAAATTGTGTTTTTTTTTACATTGGATAAAAGCAGAGACACAGAGCTACAAAATGGTTTATCATACACTGCATTTGAGGAACAATAGGAAAGTAATTCTGCTTTGAAAGTTGATCAACTTGTAACCTCACTTTTGAGAAAATGTCCTTTGAATGTTTTGGTACCAACTGGAGAGCTCTTCTTTGTCTACACCCATTTAACATCTACACCCATTTAACATCTTTCACACCCTCTTAAGCTTTAGCCCGACCCATTTCTTTAAGGGTTGATCCGAGCGTTTATTAACAACAGCAGTCAAGCACCCAATCTAATTGGCTAACTTGCTAGCTACTTCCAGACACACATTTTTAGTCATTTACCAGATTTTTTGTCATTTAGTCTTATCCAGAGTGACTTGCAGTTAGTGCATTCATCTTAAGCTAGCTAGGTGGGACAACCACATAACACAGTCATAGTACATTTTTCCTCAATAAAGTAGCTAACTATCAGAAAAGTCAGTGCTAATAGGTGGGAAAAAAGTCAAGTGCGAGTGTTAGTTCATGAAAGGTATGTTTTATGTGTGTGTGTGTGGGTGGGGGGCTGTGGGATTATTTAACATACTCTTTGTAGAGATAAGGTTTCAGATGTTTGCGGAAGATGGGCAGCTCTGTTGCCCTATCTTCAGGGGGAAGCTGGTTCCACCATTGGGGTGCCAGGACAGAGAAGAGCTTGGACTGGGCTGAGCCTTTCATTCTGAGCTTTATAATGGCATGCATTCACGTTTACTGCATTTGACTTTTTAATTACATTAAACGAGTCTGGGATCATTGTGTTTAAGTAATAAAAATATAGAAATGATCAAAACCATACTGTACATAATAATATGGACTTTTTGAGAGATGGTGCGGACTGAGATGGTCGCCTCACTTCACGTTCTTAGGAAACTTTGCAGTATATTTTTTTAATGTATTATTTCTTACATCGTTAGCCCAGAAAATCTTAAGTGTTATTACATACACCCGGGAATAACTATTGCACATAAGAGCGATGTCAACTTACCAACATTACGACCAGGAATACAACTTTCCTGAAGCGGATCCTTTGTTCGGGCCTCCACCCTGGACATTGGATCTAATCCCAGAGGCCGACCCAAAACAACGTTGTCGCCGCAGGAGAGGCAGACGGAGCGGCCTTCTGGTCAGACTTAGAAGGCGAGCACACCATCCACCGCTTCCGAGCATATCACTCGCCAATGTCCAGTCTCTAGACAACAAGGTGGATGAAATTGGGGCACGAGTTGCCCTCCAGAGAGACATCAGAGATTGTAACATTATCTGTTTCACGAGAAACAGACACCGCATTTCTTCATGCAAAATTGACTCCAACACTCTACTCAGCAAATTGGATGCAGTCTATCACAGTGCCATCCGTTTTGTCACCAAAGCCCCATCTACTACCCACCACTGCGACCTGTATGCTCTCGTTGGCTGGTCCACGCTACATATTCGTCGCCAAACCCACTGGCTCCAGGTCGTCTATAAGTCTTTGCTAGGTAAAGCTCCACCTTATCTTAGCTCACTGGTCACCACAGCAACACCCACCCGTAGCACGCACTCCAGCAGGTATATTTCACTGGTCATCCCCAAAGCCAACACCTACTTGGCCGCCTTTCCTTCCAGTTCTCTGCTGCCAATGTGTAACGCTCTGGGTGTCGGGGGTGTGAAGTCAGGCGCAGGAACAACAGAGAGTTCAATATAGTGCTTTTAATGCACACACGGTAAACAATGTCCCCACGAAAACACTGGGTGTACAAACAAATGCCCCATACACGGGGGACAAAAAACCAGTCCAAATACACTCTACGAATGAAATAAACAATAAACAATACGTTCGTCTACTCTACACCAAGGTACAACTGATCACTGAAAATACAAAAACAAATAAACGAAGAGCAGAAAACCGATACAGTACCGTGTGGTGAAAAACACAAACACGGAAACAAACACCCACAAAACACACGTGAAACCCAGGCTGCCTAAGTATGATTCTCAATCAGGGACAACGATTGACAGCTGCCTCTGATTGAGAATCATACCAGGCCGAACACAAAAATCCCAACATAGAAAATCAACCATAGACAAACCCACCCAACTCACGCCCTGACCAACTAAAATAAATACAAGACAAAGGAAAACAGGTCAGGAACGTGACACAATGACTGGAACGAATTGCAAAAATCACTGAAGTTGGAGACTTACAGTTGAAGTCAGAAGTTTACATACACCTTAGCCAAATACATTTATTTCAGTTTTCATTTCTTTCAACACATTCCCTGTGGGTCAGAAGTTTACATGCTACCAAAAACTAATTGAGTGTATTGCCTTTAAAATGTTTAACTTGGGTCAAACGTTTCGGGTAGCCTTCCACAAGCTTCCCACAATAAGTTGGGTGAATTTTGGCCCATTCCTCCTGACAGAGCTGGTGTAACTGAGTCAGTTTTGTAGGCCTCCTTGCTCGCACACGCTTTTTCAGTTCTGCCCACAAATTTTCTATGGGATGGAGGTCAGGGCTTTATGATGGCCACTCCAATACCTGGACTTTGTTGTCCTTAAGCCATTTTGCCACAACTTTGGAAGTATGCTTGAGGTCGTTGTCCATTTGGAAGACTCATTAGCGACCAAGCTTTAACTTCCTGACTGATGTCTTGAGATGTTGCTTCAATATATCCATGTAATTTTTCTTCCTCATGATGCCATCTATTTTGGGAAGTGCACCAGGCCCTCCTGCAGCAAAGCACCCCTACAACATGATGCCGCCACCCCCGTGCTTCACAGTTGGGATGGTGTTCTTCAGCTTGCAAGCATCCCCCTTTTCCTCCAAACATAATGATGGTCATTATGGCCAAAAGTTATATTTTGTTTCATCAGACCAGAGGACATTTCTCCAAAAAGTACGATCTTTGTCCCCATGTGCAGCTGCAAACCGTAGTCTGGCTTTTATATGGCGGTTTTGGAGCAGTGACTTCTTCCTTGCTGAGCGGCCTTTCAGGTTATGTCGATATAGGACTCGTTTTACTGTGGATATAGATACTTTTGTACCTGTTTCCTCCATCTTCACAAGGTCCTTTGTTGTTGTTCTGGGATTGATTTGCACTTTTCGTACCAAAGTACATTAATCTCTAGGAGACAGAATGTGTCTCCTTCCCGAGCGGTATGACAGCTGCATGGTCCCTTGGTGTTTATACTTGCGTACTATTGTTTGTACAGATGAACGGTGTACCTTCAGGCGTTTGGAAATTGCTCCCAAGGATGAACCAGACTTGTGGAGGTCTACAATTTTTCTTCTGAGGTCTTGACTGATTTCTTTTGATTTTCCCATGATGTCAAGCAAAGAGGCACTGAGTTTGAAGGTAGGCCTTGAAATACATCCACAGGTACACCTCCAATTGACTCAAATGATGTCAATTAGCCTATCAGAAGCTTCTAAAGCTATGACATTATTTTCTGGAATTTTTCAAGCTGTTTAAAGGCACAGTCAACTTAGTTTATGTAAACTTCTGACCCACTGGAATTGTGATACAGTGAATTATAAGAAAAATTACTTGTGTCATGCACAAAGTAGATGTCGAAAAATGAGTTTTAATGACTCCAAGTGTTTGTAAACTTCTGACTTCAACTGTATGTGACCAATACAATTTGATTTGGCCATCTTGCTTTCTCTTTCGCTCTGTCTCGTTATGCTCTTGGAACTGTGGTTCTGTACTCTGACCAACAATTTCTCTGTTTTTATTACTATATTTAATTTAGCTTAATATCTGCTGTCATTGGCTTTGCTGTATGAGTCCAGACGGGTCCAGATACATACTGAATTACAATATCATGTCTAACATCTGACAGCATGACAAAAACAATTCTGACTGGAATACGTTGGCAAGCAGGCACGGATGACGTAGCTTTTAAAAACAGAAATATACTCTATGAATCAAATAAAAGATCACTTCAGTTGGTGGCAGGTGTTTAGCTTCATGTGCTTTAGTCTTGAATTGTTTGCTTTTACTTTATATGAAGTATGCGTGGGTTTTGGTACAGGGAAGGGAAATTGGCGGTTTGAAAGCATTGCGCAATTTCTGACTCCTTTCCAATCTTGAAAAGTATGTCTCCACCCAATTCATAACAAATGACCAAAAGCTCTGCCAATTTCACAGTACTAGGGCATTCTGGCTGGAAATCACAGAGATATCAGTAGATAGCAGAGATAGCATTGACATTTAGGTCAGTGATCCACCCTTCTAGACTGTTTACTGTGTATTGTACTGTTGTAAATCGACACACAGTAGTCAGCTGTTCAGCATGATATAGCGTGCATCCCAAACGGCATAGGGCTCCGGTCAAAAGTAGTGCACGATGTACACTGTAAAAAAAAAACATGTAAAAGTTGAGACAACTTAAAAGGCAACCAACTGCAGCACATTTTTTTGTTTACTCAAGTTAGGGGCAGGAACATTCTACTAATATTACATTCCTAAGTTGTCTCAAGACATTTGCCAAAGATGAGTAAACAAAAAATCGTGTTGCAGCTGGTTGCCTTGATTTTTGTAGGTGACTACATTTTTTTATTTTAAAGTCCTCTCATCTTAAAGATTTAAGGATATCATCAACGGAACTATACATTTTAAGTTGGATGAACTATAATAAACATGCTTTCTCAACTATGAAAATTATGTATTTTGATGTTTTGACTCGTCTCCAGTTTCAGTTATGATCCAATTATTGGTCCAGACAGTGTTTTTCATTTTAAAACCTGTCCTGACTTACCACAGCCCAACAATCTCACTAATGGAAAGAGCGAATCCTCTTACTTTTTTTGCTATATCTAGTTTAATGCATCATATTTTTGCCTCAGAAATATGTGTTTAATTGTGAACTGGTCCCTCAGGTATTTACACTGTAACGGCACACTTCAATATTTAAGTAAACACAACATTGTTTTTCAAAATTCAACTCCCATTGAGGAAAACTCATTGTGTTAGTAGAATATTCCATGTCACAGTATCCCAAATTTCAAATCCATCCAACTTGGATATTTCAGCTATTTTGACTTTAAGTTGCATTTTTACAGTGTAGGGAATAGGGTGCCATTGGCTTAGTTTTAGGATGGAAAATGCCCCCTGTCCAGTGATAGGTTATGGTGTCAAAGGCACTGGCACTGCTTTACTGTTGTTTTGTTTACTGTGCTGCTGCTACACACACTTGTGTTGTATTTGTCATCCTCTCATCCTGTTGTATTTAAAAAGGTCTATTGATTGGCCTCCACTGAGGTCAAGGTCTAATTCAGTCTGACTGTCTGTGTGTCCGTGTGCCTGCCTGTCTGTCCCTCTCGACTGTATTTCCATTCATGCTCAACTGTAGATTGCCGACATTCCATTCAGGTACTGCCAAGCCAATAAACTCAAGGGCACCTCTCTTTCTCTCTTTATCTCTCTCTCTCTCTTTAGCCCTCTCTCTCTCCCCCCTTCACAATTACAAAAAAAACCCAGCTCAGCCCTTTCTCAAATGCCGCTGTTGGTTGATGTTTGTTTCATTTGTTTCGGCCCACTGACATTTGACCTAACAAAACAACACAAACAACACAGCCCTCTCACCCCGCCTTCCCCAACCCCCCCTCATCACCCACCACTCACATGATACTCAGCTGACTGGGAATGTGCAGCCATCTGGCATTTTCTCCAACCTCCTTTCTCTCTCTGCCTTTTTTGGTTGTTGTTGCCTTTCTCTCTCGGCCTCTCTCCGCCTTTGTCAGTCAGTCAGTCCGTCAGCTTCTGGAAGCGTGGTTATTGCTGTGCTGAATAGGAGAGAGGAGTGCTTCTGGAACCATGCTGCAGAAAGGGCAGCATGCAAAGCCATTGTCCGCTTGTTGTCGTCTCTTTATAAAGGAACACTAGTCAGACTTTTTTCAAAAATGGGGCTATTGTTGTTCCAATTATGTTAGCGATGGAGTGAAACTAAAAGGTCATTGTTTTATTTATGCCCTTGCGCCGAGACACGCGTGTAATGGAACTGATTCCTAACCCCAGAAGCGGATTAGAAATGAAACTTGGCTGTGTTGTACCTCTTAGCGAAATGAAGCAGAACATAATTGGGTTTTACCATTGCTGCGTTAGTATAACTGTTATAAATGGCTTGAGGGTGATCTGGGGTGGTGGTCTAAGCCGCTGCCTCTGGAGCACATGTACAATGTACCGCTGCCAGCATGGTTTAGAATCCAGCACACTCTCCTGTCTTTCACCTCTATCTCTATCCAATAAACATGAAAGGATACAGGAGGAGTATGGGAAAAGGGACTTGAGCCGACAACCTTCAGAGAGACACCTGTTGTGTGTTCCATACCCTATGGGCTGCAGACCTGTTGCCACTCAGTACATAACAGGCAAACACCATGTCCTTCTCTAACTGTTTTCACTATGTGCGGAGTTGGTCCTCCCAGAGTTGGTTCTCTCACAACTCCAACCTGCTTTTGTACACATTGTCCCTCATCCTATACTGTGAGCCTAAGACACAGTGAAGAGGGTCCAAAAACAGCGTAAACCCAAAGATTTTCTGGATATCTTCTTTAATTTCTGTCCAGAATAATGTCATATTCTGGCACGTCCTTCATATCTAGGGCTACGTCCCCAATGGCACCCTATTCCATACACTGTAGTACACTACATTTGACCAGGAATCATAGAGGAATAGGGTTCCATTTGGGACGCCACCTTGTACTATCAGTATGCCGTAAGTGTAGATGCTTATCTGCCCACGGGGGTGTCCTTTGACCGTTGTTCACCTTTAAAGGTCCCGGTAAGACTCTGCAGGTCTTCGCTGCAGAAACTACTATGATATGAAGAGAAGAAAGCACAAGAAAGAGAACGCTACAGGGCTGCTTTTGATTGGAGCTCCCACTGTCTCAGTCTACAAGACAGCACAAGGAATATAAAACGAGAGCTCTTGGCCAGGTTTCAGTAAACAGTGGATCGTAAAGGTTAATCATTCCTTCAAATGTGAATCGCTTTCTGTGATGTGCATAACCAATTACAATCCATTTCAGCGTGCACTAAATATTGACACGGCTATGATGGTCCGCTGCATTCTCCCATTGTCCCTCACTGCTTGATTAACTCTCGAAATAAAACACAAATACGTCGATTGTAATGAATACGATGGGAGACAGAGTGCTGGTTTCAAGCGCAGGGCGCAGCAGGTGTTCATTAGCAAAGGACCACAGGAGGCGGCAAGTAGCTGGGTCCAGGGACAGGCAGAAGGTCATACACACGGACTCCAAAAAGGTAACAGTACAGGCAGGGAAAAGGCGAATAACGTAGTCAGGGAGATCAGGCAAGAGGTTGATGACAGGAAATCTGATAGGCAAAAGTACAGGCAGGGAATAGGCAAAAAGGCATCGCTAGTGAGGAGGGCCAAAAACTACGATACACGGGAGGACAATTATGGAAATAAACAGAGCTCAGAATAGAATGTGGACAAAAACAACAACAATACCTCACAATGATGGGGTGATTGGGATCTGAAGAGTGAGCTGCGTTCAGGGGATCTATGTGTTTGAGAGTGTGAGCTGGAACGTGGGCTGGAATGTGAGCTGAGTTCAGGGGATCGATGTGTTTGAGAGTGTGAGTTGGAAGCAGACGTTACATACAGTATACAGTATCTTCAGCCATTCCTTAATTAACGTGATTTCGAGGTTTGCCGCGGTCTACCATTCGCTGTTTTTTCAGAGGGTCCCACAAATGAGGCCTGACAGAGTGATTGAGTGGCGGGGTAATGGTCCTTACAGGACAGTTTATTTAGCTGTGCTTTTATTAGACATTAAATTAGATTACTGGTCAAAAATCGATCAAACTAGATCAATAAGACCGATGCCACTATGTGCAGCTAATTCAGTAGACCTATTTTTGTCCAATGGAATAAGGATACCACCATTGAGAATTACTTCCAATGTAGTCAGGAATCGTTTCCTGACAGAACTTATCTAACAAGATTATACAGTTGTTTTTTTTTAGCTGCTCGAAGACAATGAAGTCAATAGAAGATGTGTGTTTTGTTTCGTCAATGTAACACCACTCACAGATAGAGGCTTTTCCCAAGTGAACCACAATGCGTCTGAAGTTTCCATCTCCATTCAAACGAGCCGAAATGATAGACTCCCCAACTTGGCGAATATGCCCCGTAGTAAGGCGGAAAATCTAATAGTGGACAGGCAACAGTAAAATGGAAAGAAAAAGACAGAGCTGACCTTGTTCTCGTTTGTGGCTAACCATCGTTAGCATGTTTTACGGTGGCTGCTGCTGCTGTGATTCTGCCACACAGCCTCGGGCCGCATCCCAAGTGGCACCCTGTTCCCTACATAGTGCACTACTTTTGGCCAGAGCCCACGGCCCCCCGGAGCACACCATCACGACACCGCTGCCACTGTATAGAGTATAAGGTGCTATTTGGGACTCAAGCGCCTGTTCTCCTTTAATTAAGGAGCCAAGCGAGGCGAAATGCAGCGCTGACACTCACCAAGTACAACCCATTCCAAACAATAAACAGACTCTGGAAAATTAACACTTACCGCTTGGTGTCAAAACCAGTAGGTCTTTGTGTTGTGGAAACCTCAAATATTTTTTTACTGCTGATGGTGTCAGAAGTTGGGACGCTCATGGAAACCCCCTGAAGGCCACCGAGGAGCAGACGTATAGAGTTTGGGAATTACAGGGATTTTTTTTTTTTAATGTAATTTAATTTCGTCACACTTTATTTATTTATTTCAAAGACTCCTCAGATTAATTCCAGCCCCGAGCGGAAGCTAATGGAATGAGTCACTGAGCTCCCTGATGTCTGAGAAAGGGAGAGAGAGCAAATAGGTTACAGGGGATGGAGAGAAAGAAATGAGAGAGAGAGAAAGGCCAGCGTTATGATACAGGACGTGAGAGACAAAGAGGAAGAGGTGAAAGAAAAATAAAGACAGAGGGTGTCTGACCTATAACCTCACTGATCCATCCGTGTCTTCTTCCGTCTACCTGAGTTGTGGAACACAGCAATTAGGGCGGCCGATGGAGCGACTGTGACTGTCGCGTCTCAACCATCGTGGGATGATTTAAGTACTTGATAAGAGAAGTGATTTACAAAGCGATGAGAAAAAGAAAAAGGAGCGAGGAGGGAGAAAAGAAGAAGTGCTCACTCATTAGCAGGGAACGATCATGTCTTTGGGTTAAACGGGCAGGCAGGCATCTTGGCACCAAGCGTTGGCCTGGGCAGCAACATTGATGAGGCCTAGATCCCATTATAAACCCAGCAAAAAAAGAAACGTCCTCTCACTGTCAACTGCGTTTATTTTCAGCAAACCTAACATGTGTAAATATTTGTATGAACATAACAAGATTCAACAACTGAGAGATGAACTGAACAAGTTCCACAGACATGTGACTAACAGAAATTGAATAATGTGTCCCTGAACAACGGGGGGGTCAAAATCAAAAGTAACAGTCAGTATCTGGTGTGGCCACCAGCTGCATTAAGTACTGCAGTGCATCTCCTCTCATGGACTGCACCAGATTTGCCAGTTCTTGCTGTGAGATATTACCCCACTCTTCCACCAAGGCACCTGCAAGTTCCCGGACATTTCTGAGGGGAATGGCCCTAGCCCTCACCCTCCGATCCAACAGGTCCCAGACATGCTCAATGGGATTGAGATCTGGGCTCTTTGCTGGCCATGGCAGAACATTGACATTCCTGTCTTGCAATCACGCACAGAATGAGCAGTATGGCTGGTGGCATTGTCATGCTGGAGGGTCATGTCAGGATGAGCCTGCAGGAAGGGTACAATGAGGGAGGAAGATGTCTTCCCTGTAACGTACAGCGTTGAGATTGCCTGCAATGACAATAAGCTCAGTCCAATGATGCTGTGACACACCGCTACAGACCATGACGGACCCTCCACCTCCAAATCGATCCCGCTCCAGAGTACTGGCCTTGGTGTAACGCTCATTCCTTCAACGATAAACACAAATCTGACCATCACCCCTGGTGAGACAAAACTGTGACTCATCAGTGAAGAGCACTTTTTGCCAGTCCTGTCTGGTCCAGCGACAGTGAGTTTGTGCCCATAGGCGACGTTGTTGCCGGTGATGTCTGGTGAGGACCTGCCTTACAACAGGCCTACAAGCCCTCAGTCCAGCCTCTCTCAGCCTATTGCGGACAGTCTGAACACTGATGGAGGGATTGTGCGTTCCTGGTGTAACTCGGGCAGTTGTTGTTGCCATCCTGTACCTGTCCCGCAGGTGTGATGTTCAGATGTACCGATCCTGTGCAGGTGTTGTTACACGTGGTCTGCCACTTCGAGGATGATCAGCTGTCCGTCCTGTCTCCCTGTAGCGCTGTCTTAGGCGTCTCACAGTACAGACATTGCAATTTATTGCCCTGGCCACATCTGTAGTCCTCATGCTTCCTTACAGCATGCCTAAGGCATGTTCATGCAGATGAGCAGGGACCCTGGGCATCTTTCTTTTGGTGTCTTTCAGAGTCAGTAGAAAGGCCTCTTTAGTGTCCTAAATCTTCATAACTGTGAGCTTAATTGCCAATCATCTGTAAGCTGTTAGTGGCTTAATGACCGTTCCACAGGTGCATGTTCATTAATTGTTTATGGTTCATTGAACAAGCATGGGAAATAGTGTTTAAACCCTTTACAATGAAGATCTGTGAAGTTATTTGGATTTTTTCGAATTATCTTTGAAAGACAAGGTCCTGAAAAAGGGACGTTTCTTTTTTTGCTGAGTTTAGGTAGGCTACTGAGTGAAGTCACTCCGGGTATTAGAAAACATAATCTGATCTCAATCAGCTTTATGGCCTAAATACTGTCTGTCCAATTTCTAAGGTTTTATGGGTGAATATATTTCGAACTAACTGATGCTTATTTTGGATGTGTTTGGATGTGTTTCGGATATGTAGCCCTTCTTTGTGTAAGTGACAGCTTGTTGGAAAAGTGTACATTTACATTTTAGTCATCTAGCAGACAGTCTTATCCAGAGTGATTTACATGAGCAATTAGGCTTAAACCTCTACCGCTTCTCTCTCCCGGATCCGGGATCCTCCTCATCAAAAAAGCTGACTAGCATAGCCTAGCCTAACGGGACAGGGATATCATATAATATAATTTTCATGAAATCACAAGTCCAATACAGCAAATGAAAGATAAACAGCTTGTGAATCCAGCCATCATTTCCGATTTTAAAATGTTTTACAGCGAAAACACAATATATATTTATATTAGCTAACCACAATAGCCAAACACACAACCGCATATTTTCACCATGTTTCTACCGCATAGGTAGCTTTCACAAAACCGACAAAATAGAGATAAAATTAGTCACTAACCAAGAAACAACTTCATCAGATGACAGTCTTATAACATGAATTACAATACATTTATGTTTTGTTCGAAGATTTGCATATTTAGAGCTACAAATCCTGATTATACATTGTGAATACGTAGCATCAATTCACCAGAATCTCCGGAGATATTTTGGACACTCACCTAATCTGACCAAAGAACTCATCATAAACTTTACATAAAAATACTTGTTGTATGGCAAATGAAAGATAAACTGGTTCTTAATGCAACCGCTGTGTTAGATTTTTTAAAATAACTCTACCATAACATACAGCTTGCGTTATTGCGAGACAGCGCTCACCAAAACGGCGGAGAATAGGACTCAACATTTTACACAGAAATACGAAATAACATCATAAATGTTTTCTTACTTTTGTTGAGCTTCCATCAGAATGTTGTACACGGAGTCCTTGGTCCAGAATAAATCGTTGTTTGGTTTTAGAATGTCCATTTCTTCTGTCGAATTAGCAACCTTGGCTAGCCATGTGGCGCAAACATGCCCATCAACTCTTGGCGCAAAGAACGGAAAATTCCAAAAGTCCCAATAAACGTTGAATAAACTGATAAAACTCGGTTGAAAAAACCTACTTTATGATGTTATTTTCACATGTATCAAATAAAATCAGAGCCGGAGATATTCGCTGTGTATACGTAACACTTTTCAGAAGCCAATGTCGAGCTCCGCGGCGCGCCTTGGTAGACAAAGAAAATTCCTGACCTGCCACTCCAAAAGCTCTTGTTCGGCCTCAGATCAAGCTAGACACCCCATTCCACCTTCCACTGCCTGTTGACATCTAGTGGAAGGCGTATGAAGTGCATGCATATCGATAAATATAAGGCAATTGAATAGGCAGGCCCTGAAACAGAGCCTCGATTTCAGATTTTTCACTTCCTGCATGGAAGTTTGCTGCAAAATGAGTTCTGTTTTACTCACAGACATAATTCAAACAGTTTTAGAAACTTCTGAGTGTTTTCTATCCAATAGTAATAATAATATGCATATTGTATGATCTAGAAAAGTGTACGAGGCCGTTTCATTTGGGCACGATTTTTTCCAAAGTGAAAACAGCGCCCCCCCTATTGACAAGAAGTTTTAAGAGCCTTACTTAAGGGCACATCGGCAGATTTATTCACCTAGTCGGCCCTTAAGGTTACTGGCCCAACACTCTTAACAACTAGGCTGCCGTACAGGGGTAAGCTTCCCAAAAACGTATACAGATCCTCTTTAGCACTAAAATGATCTTACATCTATTGGACAAGGGGTTTGATATTAATACTAAATATGATATCTGTTTTTTGGGGCACTCATCCCAGTACTATAAATAACATGCCTCTAGGGTGAAGTCTCCCCTAGGTACAGATCTAGGATCAGCTTTCCCTCCACCAATCCTAAACGTGATTTACATGTGTTATTTATATTTACATGTGTTATATATATATACACACACACACAGTGGCTTGCAAAAGTATTCACCCCTCTTGGCATTTTTCCTATTTTGTTGCCTTACAACCTGGAATTAAAATAGATTTTTGGGGGGTTTGTATCATTTGATTTACACAACATGCCTACCACTTTGAAGATGCAGAATAAAACATGTTTTATTGCGAAACAAACAAGATATAAGACAAAAACAAACAGAAAACTTGAGAGTGCATAACTATTCACCCCCCAAAGTCCATACTTTGTAGAGCCACCTTTTGCGGAAATTACAGCTGTAAGTCTCTTGGGGTTTGTCTCTATAAGCTTGGCACATCTAGCCGGGATTGGGATTTTTGCCCATTCTTCAAGGCAAAACTGCTCCAGCTCCTTCAAGTTGATGGGTTCCGCTGGTGTACAGCAATCTTTACGTCATACCACAGATTCTCAATTGGATTGAGGTCTGGACTTTGACTTGGCCATTCCAAGACATTTAAGTGTTTCCCCTTAAACCACTCCAGTGTTGCTTTAGCAGTATGATTAGGGTCATTATCCTGCTGGAAGGTGAACCTCTATCCCAGTCTCAAATCTCTGGAAGACTGAAACATGTTTACCTCAAGAAATTCCCTGTATTTAGCGCCATCCATCATTCCTTCAATTCTGAGCAGTTTCCTAGTCCCTGCCGATGAAAAACATCCCCACAGATGTGTTCCCGGTGTGATGAGAAGTGTTGGGTTTGCACCAGACATAGCGTTTTCCTTGATGGCCAAAAAGCTCAATTTTACTCTCATCTGAACAGAGTACCTTCTTCCATATGTTTGGGGAGTCTCCCACATGCCTTTTGGCGAACACCAAACATGTTTGCTTATTTTTTCTTTAAGCAATGGCTTTTTTCTGGCCACTCTTCCATAAAGCCCAGCTCTGTGGAGTGTACGGCTTAAAGTCGTCCTACAGACAGATACTCCAATTTCACCTGTGGAGCTATGCAGCTCCTTCAGGGTTATCTTTGGTCTCTTTGTTGCCTCTCTGATTAATGCCCTCTTTGCCTGGTCTGTGAGTTTTGGTGGCCGGCCCTCTCTTGGAAGGTTTTGTTGTGGTGCCATATTCTTTCCAATTTTTAATAATGGATTTAATGGTGCTCCGTGGGATGTTCAAAGTTTCAGATATTTTTATTATTACCCAACCCTGATCTGTACTTCTCCACAACTTTGTCCCTGACCTGTTTGGAGAGCTCCTTGTTCTTCATGGTGCCACTTGCTTGGTGGTGGCGCTTGCTTAGTGGTGTTGCAGACTCTGGGGCCTTTCAGAACAGGTGTATATATACTGAGACTTGTGTGACACTTAGATTGCACACAGGTGGACTTTATTTAACTAATTATGTGACTTCTGAAGGTAATTGGTTGCACCAGATCTTATTTAGGGGCTTCATAGCAAAGGGGGTGAATACATATGCACGCACCACTTTTCCGTTTTTTATATTTTAGACTTTTTGTATATATTTTTTTTTCACTTCACCAATTTGGACTATTTTGTTCATTACATGAAATCCAAATAAATATCCAATTAAATTACAAGTTGTAATGCAACAAAATAGGAAAAACGCCAAGGGGGATGAATACTTTTGCAAGGCACTGTATATATATATATCTCTCTGGTGCCCTTTTAGTGTAAGAGCTGTTTGAAAAGAACACCTGAAATTTCAGCCTGTATTGGTGGGATGGAGCTGTGGCCTACCTTGTGACATCACCAGGCTGTAAATTAGTTAATAGACCACTAAGAAATGAAGTTCCAAACCTCGTCGCCAATAACAGATTTCAGTTTTCCCCTCCCCACCACTCCCAGACCACTCCTAGCAACATTCTTGCTTGAGAAATTGCTCTTTGCTAAGAAGCTATTTCTGTTTCTTTTTTAAACATTTTTATTTTTGACCATTATAATTGAAAACAATCACAGTAATGTACTTAATTGTTAACCACAGATGGTAACCCAGAAATGAAATGGCTGCATTGGACTTTTAACCATTAGTGGGGAAAATACGAAACTTACCAAAGTTCAGCATCTAGGGCAACTTCACCCTACACCGAATGTATGCATTTCAAAGCTGTGAGAGAGATAATCTAAAAGTAACCTGGTCAGGAGTTCTGAGTTGACTTTCTTATTTATTTAACCCTTATTTTACCAGGTCATATTACGAGCTGACCTCGTGTCTGGTCATCAAAACACTCCGTCTCTGGGTTACCACAGAGAAGTGAAAGAAATGTACCAAAATAATATCCTCACCAACAGTTTCCTCATATACTCATGTCAAGTCCAGGCTGCGCTTGAGCAATAGTTCGATCCCTGCTCAGGGCAGAACAGAAAGCACTCTGTAACACATGCAGTACTTCAAAACGAGTCAGACTCGGGGTAAGAGCCCATCACTGCTGTAGGTGGTGCAGTGTACACATTGCCTCACAATCCATGGTGTGGTACATTTCTCAAAGCTAAAGTGAAATTCATGCACCCCTCTCCTCAGCTCCAGGACTCTTACCTGTCACAGACACTTACAGAGCTTGGCACAGATCATGAGCCCCATTCTCTTAATGCAGCCTTTCAGAGATAAATCCCCTTAGCACTGCTCCACTCTCTTTGTTGGCAGTCACTCAGTCAGCCAGTATACCTGGTGCGCAGCACAGTTCGATGTGGGTGTATAGATCAGCGATGTACATCGAAGTGAAAACATACAAGTGAAAAATCTGTTGATGTGCCCTTGAGCAAGTCACTTAACCCCAATTGTTTTTGTAAGTCGCTCTGGATAAGAGCGTCTGCTAAATGACTAAAATGTAAATGTAAATAAGAAAGGATGACTTGCAGGCTATACAGCTTGAAAATAATGTATGTTTCACTAAACATTTAACTGTTGCCTAATGACTCATATGAAGAGCTTACTATAAAAGGCTGTGTGGGGAATCATTATTTCCATGTACTGGTAAGCCTCCCAAATCACATGTAAAAGGAGCCCTTTATGAAACGAAAATGATTTGTTCTCCATTAGGCTTTTCCATGACTGCAGTAGCCTACAGTCGCACAGCCCTCAGAATTCCCATGGTGAAAATGTCTTAATTGGAAATATTCTGTGGTCCAACTTGTCCTTCCTGAATAGAATCCGAGCCAAGTACATGGGGAGAAAAAGACGGAGAGTTCTAAGACATGGAGCTCGGCCATTTTAGACCAAAAGACTCACGAGGCGTCTGGCAAAGGCAGGAAACAAGGCTTTCCAACCCTGCTGCCAGACACACGTTACTGTAATAATGGCTGCATGTTTTTTAAAAAGGTGAAATGACAAACTCCTGAGGAATACAACATTGCCCCTTGATTAGAGCACAACTGCTGAGATTGAAACAAGTCCTGCTGAGCCTGAGGCTGTCCTTATATGGACACCGTAAAGGTCTATATTTTATGGTGATCTGTATTGTTACCTTGAAAGAATAGCCTAAATGTTATTGAACGATTTCCTCATGATTTATTGGAAGAGGCTGAACACATATTTGTCCTGTCCATTTTATTGGCCACTTGTTCCCCAAAAGATGGCGCCGTTACCGTCCAATCAGTTGCTTAACAGGTCCTACCTGTAGCACCAAACAATAGAGTTGTGCATGGTTGGCTTAATCTTAATCTGACCGTTATGACTAAATATGTTGACACAAATGAATGATAGAAATGCATTTAAATATTTATGAAAATACCCAATTTGAAACAATCCAAAGTCAGAACATTAGGCTAGGTCATTAGGAGCGTGCAATGTGAGCGAGCAAGCACAACCCTTCTTCTCCGATAGAGTTTAACGGCGGGTTGGCGTCCAATGTTAATGGTGCATTACCGCCACCAGCTGGACAGGGTATTGAATAAGAAACAAAAAAAATCTTTGCGGGGAAGGGGGAAAACGACATCTACAAAATATAACACGTCAACTAAGAAAACTCATCCCAGTTCTTCAATCACAGTCCACTCCAAAATACACCTCTACACTGGCTCAGGGGCCTGTGATGGCGGTACATTCACCAACAGGATTTTTTGCACGGCCTCGACTGTGAAATCACGAAGACCCCAGAAAACATTCAACGGCATTCATAATGATTCAATTTTCTTAGACTTCTTCTCCGCTTTATGACCATTGCAATAAGTAATACAAAGTCCACCGTTTTAACATATAGCATTTCACTATCCTCAGTTGATGAGAAAACTTCACTGGTCATGGTGGCTCTGCTACCATTGCTTCTTCCCCGCCAATCGTTCCTTCCAGTCTTCTCACCGTCGTCAGATAGGAGACACACTAGACACTCCCTACCCTTGCCACCTCATTCTCCTTCACCCTAACAGGGCACTCCAGGAATTCAGGCGTATGTTCACCTCCACAGTTGCAGTATTTCCCTTCATCTGGCATACGATACTCTTCCCTTCTGCACACACTTGGCACATGACCAAATATCTTCCATTTATGACACTGAAGGGGCTTATGCACAAAAGCTCTTACAGGGTATGTCATGAATCCTAACTTTATATGAGAAGGGAGAGACTCTTCATCAAAGAACAGTAGCACGGATGAAGTGAATTTCCTTTCTCCATCCAGCATTCAGAGTTGACATGCACCAACCACTCTATCGATGTCTTCAGTTATATCCTCTGCCTTTTATTTTTTTGCGCCAACCCGGAAATAACCCCCTTTATAGGCGCCCTGCTACGAAAATCCATACATGAAACATTCCACTCCGATATCTTTTTGAGTCTTAAAACACGCTTCTTCTGCAGTCACACAAAACATTCAAATAAGACCCCTTCTTGTGACTCTCACCGACTCCACAAGTTTCCTCCAACACATTCCAGATTTTCCTGGAGACGTTAAACGGTTTTCCCAAGTGGCATTGATCCAAAACCCTCACTCCGATTAAAAACGGGAAGCGAGAGAAGTAAAGCTGTGTTGGAAAATAGGCAACCACTAGACTCGTTTTCCTCGCCACTGTAACCCACTCGTTCTCACTTTCTGTACTATTAGCTTCACCCGACACACTAGCAGTTTCAAACAAAATCTCAGTTTCCGCCATCTTCTTCTTCTTCTTCTTCTTCCACCCAAGCACATCTCACTGGGCACAGACATCAATCAGAGAGGACGAGGCGAAGCGATAGGGGTAAAGGCGGCTGCATGCTTCCCAACCAAAACAGTTTGGTACAGTTTGTGCATATATTAGGACGACATTATGTGACGTTTTTGTTCATTTTTGGAGTTTGGTTAGGGTTTTATCGGATGTTTGGGCATACCATTTTTTTTTTTATGTTTGGAAGCCGAAGTCTACACCCATTCGTACATGATTGGTCAACTGTAGGGGTGACACGAGTTCTGCTTCTTGTCGATTCAGCCTGAAACTGTGGATTCAACATGGCGAACAACAACTTTGAGCATCGATTGACCGAGGAGGTACAAAAGTACCTTCACTAGCTATGCGTTATATAAAGACCAGCATATGAATTCCAATTCATTGAGGGAGATTGTGGAGACGCTGGGGTCCAGGTTCGTGTGGGGTAGGGTTTGAGACAAGTTCGCCAAGGCAAAGAAAAGAAACAAGGGCCGCAGTGGACATGCTGGTGGAAAGGCTATTCAAGAAATGTTGCTGCTGGCTTGTTCAGCACGTGAAGCATTGGAAGACTGAAAGCAACACGCTGTCTTCACCAAAGGATGGGGTTTGTTGTTTTATTTTCTATTGTAGTCGACGAAAAGAGTAGCCAAGTTTTGCTAGCAACAGCTGGCGCTAGCTACTAGGCTAGTTAGTGGCTTGCTGGCCTAGCAGCATAGTCGTGCAGGGAAAGCAAGCCAATCAACTGAACTCTTTACAACTTTTGATCAAACATAATTTTGTCATAGAAAGAAAATCTTAAGCTCCCACATTGGTAACACCAAAGTCAAAGTTTGATAACAAGGTCCAGCTAGTCAAAATGTTTCAAACGTTTGAGCAGAGTTGAGTAGCTAAGCTCATTTGTTTGCAACATTATATAGTCTATTGTAGTCTCGGTTAATGATATTTGATGTTCATTAATGTTTTGGATATGTGTACTAATTAGCCCTCTACTTTTTTAATTTCAAGGCACAAACACCAGTGAATGGAGACAGCGCCTGGTTTTGTTCTCTGCGGTCCAGCATTACCTGTTCACCAGCCCCAAGCACTACTGACTGGTGATTGGCCCCCAGCACATATCCCGCACTGAGTTGTACTGCAGAATTAGAAACAATTTCCATGCAGGACCTGAGAAGCTTTATCTTGAGCCACCTCCAGGACCTACTCCACTGGCTTGCTCCTCACCGATGCCACAGAGCAGCAGCAGCAGCAGCAGGGGTGTGAGAAGAAGTGAGAAAAGAGATGCAGACTTCAAGAAGAGGACATGGACCGAAAGACTGGGACCATAGTGAAATGAACAACTTGTTCTGTTGTTGTTCAGACATCTCAGGAGACAGACACTAGACACTCATTTTATTCCTTAGACACTTGTTATTTACATGTTTGCTCATAAGACACTTTTACTATTGTTCCGAAATATTTATATTGCTCATAAATATTTGTATCTACACTCTTGACATTTTATATTTGACCCTTTTGTTGTTTGCGTGTCTGTTCATAGCAGACACTGTTGTACTATTGTTCAGAAACATTTCTAATCAGAAAGATTTGTAACTACACTCTGACACTTAACGTTTATTTTGTAGACACTTTTACATGTCTGTTCTCAGCAGACACTTTTGTCACGCGGTTCAATTTCAATAGCACGAATAAAGGTTTATTTGTTTGCTGAAAAAGCTCTGTTGGCATTTCTTCATCTCAATACAAGGTGTTTCAATGCATTATATTTGAACATCAAGTGCTGACAAATTACAGAAGATCAGTGTGCCTCAGACATTACAGGCTTTCTTCTACTTGTTGATTCAACCAGTGTGTGCCCAGTGGGATGTAGTACATATACAGTATGATAGCATGGGAGCTAGATCTGCACAAGGCTCTAGGCTTGATGTACATTCCTGGTAATACACTCATGTCCCCAGTGGACCGACTCGTAGGCTACATAAAGCATCCTCCATTCAGGCTGCAAAGACATCATTTCCCTCCTTAACTAGCTTTAATGACGAGAAGTCGGGGGAAAAAACTGGGAAAATATGCGTATACCAGCATTTTTTTATTGTCTGACAACTTAGGATGTTGCACACCAAGGCTGTTCACAGACCTTTCAGGGGGTAGGTGCTCACAATTAAAAAATGCCACCTCCTTAAAAAAAGTACTATAAGAATTCATATTTTGAAATTCATAACATACCAAATGCATCTATCATTTTTTTTTGTCATAGGTCCATTTATTTATGCAACAACACACTAACTCATCGTCACAAATTGTAAGTAAGCTCGTTACAGTGCCCCCTAAAGACATGATTGACATTGGGAAAAGAGGGTGGGCAATCAGCTGATCATTGATGTTGATGATTGATGTACATCTGTTGGTTAGCTAGCTTGATTTCATTTACTGATTGTGAGTCACCTCTAGGTCATTCTGCCTCTTTCTGCTGCTCATATCAGCCAACCAGACTGAATATTGACTTGATAGAACAATGAGACAGATATATGGTGGTGAGAGGAAGCCCGGTGGCTGGTAGTGGGAGAAGATGGAGCGAGATGGATTTTGGCACATTCTGCTAATTTTCTCATCAATGAAACATTTCATCTCAATACAGTTGATTGTTTCCCAAACTAGAATATGTTACGAACAGAGTGGACAAAGTTTTATAGAATTCATCCTTTGCCAAAGTTTCAAAAAATGGCTTTGTTTTGAAGGAGTGCTAGGGCGAATTGCGTTATTGTACATCACAGAGATGGCGTTTCCTTGTGGAAATATGCAAATAAATGCTAAAACGCTCCAATAGGCTCACGCTAGCTCGTGCTTGGCTCTGCTCACCTCCTTGCTTGTTTTGCCCACTATGATTGATTAGGTCCCATTAGAAACGACAGGCTGTGATCTATCATGATCTATTAGTTATAAAAAATCTTTGCTATTGATGATGATGTAGTTTAAATCAAGTGTTGTCAAGTGTTAATTAAAGGTTATGCTGCTGTGGCGGTACTGTTATTTTAACTAGGTTGCTAGCGACACACTCGACAGGTGGCCACATCTCTCAAGCCAGGGCATGCCCAATCTCCATACAGGGCAGACTGGGAAAAAGGTGCAACATCCATACAAGGAAGATCAACAGGTGCAACCAATGGACATGGTTGGCGGACTTCACAATGACTTTAGGTTCCGAATAACAATGACAAAACCTTTCTAGGGTACAAAAAAAAATCATTTTAGGGGAAATTATACCACCTTCCAATAGGGCCCTTAATAAAAAAAGTCCTACAGGAATCCAACCTTTTCCTGCAAGAATTCAACCTTTTGTGAAGGAGTTGTGCAAGTGTCCTGCAGGAATCCTGAAGGATTGACAAAATCCTGCAGGAAAAGTCCCTGATGCTCCTGCAGGAATCCTGCAAGAGTATGACTTGTCCTGCAGAAATGTAAGAAAATCCTGCACAATCATGACAATTCCTGTAGGAATCCTGCAGAACCGAAACCTGCAGGATTTTGATATTCCTAGGGCCATATCAGATAGTCAAACTGCTGAAGGAGAAGATAAAGTGTGTTTGGAGGTGAGGGCACATAATTTGGTATATAGATAGCTATTTTTTTAAAATAAAAAACATGTGTTTTAAATTATCCTTTACAATGGGCCTTCTGGACGTGGCCAGTTGTGACAGAGCCTGGACTCGAACCCAGAATCTCTGGTGGCACAGCTAGCACTGCGATGCAGTGTCTTAGACCACTGTCCCCCCCCGGGAGGCCCTTCTCCTTCTTTTTGCATTCTCCTTTTAGTAGTCCTCCCGGTTTTAACCCTTGCCTGTTTCTGGACTTTGTACCTGCCTGCCTGACCATTCTGCCTGCATTGACCATGAGCCTGTCTGCCACTGTACCTCCTGGACTCTGATCTGGTTTTGACCTTTTTGCCTGCCCATGACCATTCTCTTGCCTACCCCTTTGGATTAATAAACATTGTAAGACTCCAACCATCTGCCTCCTGTGTCTGCATCTGGGTCTCGCATTGATACACATAACCTGTCATGTAAATAAGGAAGTGATTGCATTTGAATAATAAAGAGGGTTTTAAAACATCGGCTGTGTTCCAAATTGCATACTTGCGTTCTCCCGTTCTTTCAAGGGTGATATTCCAAGAACACCTCAGAGAGCATACCGCTAAATTTGAAACGTACAGTATTTAAATAGACCTTTTACCTAAATAGGAAACTGCGTAATCACGCAGCCGGTGTCAACAAAGCTAGCTTTTATGCTTGCAAGATATGTCTGTTTACATTGTAGCCAATGTAGCAGTGTGAGCAACTAGATTTGATTTAGTGCTAGCAATTCAGTGAACAACTATCCCAGAATGGAAATATTTAACATGAATAAGAAGTAAATAGGTAACAGAATCGCTTTTCTCAGTACCTGTTAGTGAATTAAGCTGACACGACTAGAATCATTTTACGTGGGGTCCTCCTCTCGCAAATTGCTTGGTCTGCTGCTACATTGTTGTGGACGTATGACAGGTAAGCTTTCATGCATTGTACAGAGGCTGAAGTGAAAAAAATATTTGAAATGGCAAAATTAGCGCTTAATGTTTAAGAATGATAAATATCCAGAATAGTAGTGTTTCACTGTGAAGCTAATATTGCATTGCATTAGGACTGCTGGTGTTTCATTTCCAATGAGCAGGCTTGCATTGTGATAAATTCATACAACTATAACACCCATGCATATTTTTGAATGATCCTGATGTTCGCTATAGCTTGGTTTTATATTCACCTTATCCATTGATAACTAAATGATAGGTGATTATCACGCCTGCTCCCTCTCTCCCCCTCTGGCGCTTGAGGGCGCCAGGCTGCCCTTCATTATGCACACCTGTCACCATCATTACGCGCAGCTGTGCTATATTGGACTCACGTGGACTCCATTACCTTGTTGATTACCCCCTCTATATCTGTGTGCTCCTCCCTTTGTTGCCTGTGTTAGCAGGCTCGAGAGGTCTTCTTTCCTCGGTGGGCTCGGCAGGTGCCCACCCCACGTCATGCTTTAGCCGGCCCATCAGGCTCCCACGCCTCAGTGGGATCGTCAGGTTCCCATGCCTCAGCGGGCTCACCGGGCTCTAACGCCTCTGCCGGCTCGTCGGGCTTCTACGCCTCAGCCAGCTTGTCCAGCTCCCTGCCTCAGCCGGCCCGTCAGGCTCACCCAGGTGGGGGAAAAACAATTTGCTACATGTACATGTACATTTCTCGTTAGCTGGTTAGTAAGTTCACCAATTCAGGATAAAAAAAAACTGTCCGGGTCTTCACAATTGACACCGCTTTACGATTAGTTTGTTTAGTTTGTCATCCCTAAACAGCTGATAACCAGGACGAGATCGCCTGCTAGCTAGCCATCGCGTCCGACTAGCTAACTTAGCACGGTTACCGGGCTGCAAAACAGCAGTGACTCAACATTTGTATTCAAAATTCATATTAAAGTATTTTGTAGAACATTTTAACATAATTTGGTGAATAAATAAACCTAATACTTACATTTTCACAAAGTTATTCCTTATTCCTCTGGAACATTTTCTCCAAAGCAGGGAATTCAGAAGTTTATGGAATTTTGGAACTTTTTGCTTGGACATTTTTCCCACCACCATGTGAGTTCTCTTCTTTTCCCTCACAGCTTGGACTACAGGGAACACAGAAAACACACACCTAGCATTTCACACAGACCTAGCATTTCACACAGACCTAGCATTTCACTTTAATTCTTTACCTTGTGTTTCTAACAGTTTAGTAGAAGGCCACCACTCCACATCAGAGTTGGGAAGTGCATGAGAAAACAATGCATTTACTAATGAATCTGTTTATGATTCTTTGTCTCATTTGCAGCTACATTAGTCCAGTGGTCTACTAGTTAAAGGTGAGTAGGTTGTCTTTTAGCACTATTTCGTTGCTGTTTTTCATGTAACACTCAGATGCTCTGAAGTTATACTCGGAACTCTGCCACTCTCATCTCGCTCCTCTCCTCCCCAGTTAAGACAGAGTGTGTAAACAACAGTGAGACTGACTACCACAGAAGGTGCACTGGACAGCCATGCAAGCGAAGGTAACATCATAACACAATTTCAGCCTCTCATTTCTCCTTTTAAAACAAAGCCTAACATACACGCATACTCACAGATGTTGTTGGTGTACCAGTCATATTAAAATCAACTATCACCAAGTTTACCATTGCAGACATCCGTTTCACTTCACACCAATACACATAAGCTGTTCATGTGATGTCACCATTACTCTCACTCCTGTTACAAGTATGCTTTTACATATTTATTCAAAATTTCATGTTTTCTTTCTCCTAGGAATCATATTTTATGCAGTGCTGGTGAAATCGACAATCAAACACGTTAGCTGTTGCTTCATTGGATAATACAATTGCCATTCAATCTGATATCTTGTGCAATCCGTCCATTCTTTTGAAAGAATGTGGATTTTACGACATTAAATTCTCTGAAGGATGAGAAAGGAATCCAGCAGGTTATCCTGCAGGAAAATGGCCCTGGAAATCTTGTGGAATTACCTGTAAGAATCTTACCAACAGAACCTTGGGGCCAATTTGGTGTAGGACAATTCCTGCAGGTCGTCTTCAGGAAGAAATACTGCAGGATTTATTTGAGAACTATCTGCAGGATTCCTGCAGGGTTGTTTTCCTGAAGGACTACCTGCATGATTCCTACAGGGTCCTACAGGAAAGAGGCCCCGAAAATCCTGTGGGACATCCTGCAGGACTTTTTTTGTAAGGGGCACTGTGGAAACTGGAAGGACAAAGGGGCATGTGCTCTGCCCAGGTAGATCCCTATCTATGCATGTGCCTCTTGGCTGAACACGGTGAGCAACATCCTAAATATGAAAATGTTAAATATTTTTTTCCCTTTTCACCATTAAAGATAGTTAATGAAGAAAATGATGCCCTTGCGGCCTGAATGGATGATGTTTTATGTATGAGTGGGTCCACGGGGGACACGAGTGTATTACCAGGGATGCACATCAAGCCTAGACAATTGTGCAGATCTAACGTCCATGCACTATGGGCTGCCTAGACTACATACAGTGCATTCGGAATATATTCAGACCCCTTGACTTTTATCACATTTTGTTACGTTACAGCCGTATTCTAAAATTGATTACATTTTTTCGCCCTCATCAATCTACACACAATACCCCATGAAGACAAAGTGAAAACCATTTAAAAAAATGTATTACAAATAAAAAGCAGATGGATGAGTATTCAGACCCTTTGCTATGAGACTCGAAATTGAGCTCAGGTGCATCCTATTTCCATTGATCATCCTTGAGATGTTTCTACAACTTGATTGGAGTCCATCTGTGGTAAATTCAATTGATCTGAGATGATTTGGAAAGGCACACACCTGTGTATATAAGGTCCCACAGTTTACAGTGCATGTCAGAGCAAAAACCAAGCCATGAGGTCGAATTAAATGTCCATAGAGCTCAGAGACAGGATTGTGTCGAGGCACAGATCTGAGGAAGGGTATCAAAAAAATGTCTACAGCATTGAAGGTCCCCAAGAACACAGCGGCCTCCATCATTCTTAAATTGAAGAAGTTTGGAACTAGCAAAACTGTCCGACCAACCTGGACAATCACGGGAGATGGATCTTGGTCAGGGAGGTGACCAAGAAATCGATGGTCACATTGACAGAGCTCTAGAGTTCCTCTGTTGAGATTGGAGATCCTTCCAGAAGGACAACTATCTCTGCAGTACTCCACCAGTCAGCCCTTTATAGTAGAGTGGCCAGACGGAAGTCACTCCTCCGTAAAAGGCACATGACAGCCTGCTTGGAGTTTGCCAAAAGACACTCTCAGACCATGCGAAACAAGATTATCTGGTCTGATGAAATCAAGATTGAACTCTTTGGCCTGAATGCAAAGCGTCACGTCTGGAGGAAACCTGGCACCATCCCTACGGTAAAGCATGGTGGTGGTAGCATCAGTGGCAGGGACTGGGAGACTACTCAGGATTGAAGCAAAGATTAACAGAGCAAAGTACAGAGAGATCCTTGATGGAAATCTGCTCCAGGTTCACCTTCCAACAGGACAACGACCCGAATCACACAACCAAGACAATGCAGGATTGTTGACAAGTCTCTGAATGTCCTTGAGTGGCCCAGCCAGAGCCAGGACTTGAACCAGAAAAGACTTGAAGATAATTGTGCACCAACGCTCCCCATCCAACCTGACAGAGCTTGAGAGGATCTCCAGAGAAGAATGAGAGAAACTCCCCCAAATACAGGTGTGCCAAGCTGTTAGCGTCATACCCAAGAAGACTCGAGGCTGTAGTCGCAGCCAAAGGTTCTTCAACAAAGTACTGAGTAAAGGGTCTGAATACTTATGTAAATGTGATATTTAAGTTTTTTATTTTCAATACATTTGCACCAAAAAAAATTACCTGTTTTTGCTTTGTCATTATGGGGTATTGTGTGTAGATTGATGAGTGAAACAAAAACGATTTAATACATTTTAGAACAAGGCTGTAACATAACAAAATGTGGCAAAAATCAAGGGGTCTGAATACTGTATAGGATAGGGTGTTTTCAACAAAGATGTCATGGTTGATAAAAAATAAAAATAAAATGTCTCAGTGTAATAAGTTCTTGTCTGTCTTGTGTCACAGAAAAGTCCATTATTATCCAGTTAGTTACGGGTAGATAGCATATTCCAGCTGCATCTGACACGGTATTGTTGCAGACTGGTGGTTTGAACTTACTGTAAAAAGCAAAGTACTATTGGTGGTGTTGGATTGGTGACGAAGGAGTCCTCTCTGAGAACCCAACTCACATTGCACCTCTTCTTTCCCGGGTAGGAATGAGACCTATGCGTGTGGAGCTGGGATGACCGCAATATTCTGAACCGTGTTGCTTTTTTGGTGGTGGCCCGGGACCTTCTTGGACCGATGAGCGTATGCGCGCATTCACGCATATCTTCACTCACTCACGCACGCACGCACACACACACACACAAACAAAACACCACACATCATATTCCGCGTCTGCAAACCAACGAAAAGCGCAGACAGGTTTTGCTCTGCAAAAGGCTGTCTTGCAGACTACAGTCGAGAAGAGTTACGGAGTGTAGTCTATTTAAGTCCCCTACGATTTTGGGGGAATAAAAAAATAAAGATTCTATAAAGAGGAGCAGTGCAATCAATCGTGGATCTCGGATATGGCAGGTGTGAAGACATTCGACCTTGTTGTTGGAGTTGTTTTAGTTTTCCTGTCTCTTGGAAATGCGTTTCAAGAGCCCGGACAGGACCCGACAAACGGTAAGACCCCATACTACCTCGTATATTTGCACCATGAAGATCTCTCCACCTTTAATGATCACAAACTAAAACACCATGAATGATGACTTGTACAGAGAAACGTTTACAGTGCTTTATTTCATATTAAGTGTGGTTTGGTGTAATACGGTGCAATGCTGCAATCACTTTCATGGTCTACAATAATGAAACAAGGTTTGTTGCAGACGTATTTACCAGTATCTTTTACTGCCTTTATAACTGTCAAAGAAGAATTTGTATCGTGACTAAATACCAACTACATGCTACATGGTTTTCATTATTGCTATGATATTGTGTTTATAACGGTTTGTGCGCTCGTGGGTGAGGGTTGCTGAGGTTCGTGGTGTGTCTGCGTGCGTGCGTGTACTGCGCGCGTCCGCGCTTGTGAGGGGGATTTGAAGGCTGCTGGTTTTGGATGTGTGCACGCACGGCTATTGTTCTCCGCTATTTTTATTTCAGAAATCGATCCACCCTATGTCGGAAACTATATGATAGGCTATGTCAGCTCATTTATTATCCTTACTATAAACATGTGTATAAAACAGTCTGTGTCCCAACATGTTATCACGCTTTTATTAATATAAGGGCATATTGTAAGAGGTGTTGAATGTGTTTTTTTCTCTCGTTTTTATCACATTCAATGTTTTAAATAAATTAGTTGGGATTTGGTGAATTATGAACGACTTGATGAACATGGCTGTGGGTTAGGATTTTTGATAATCAAAGGAAAAATATAATGTTTTGCGTTTTGACTTAGCTGTTGCATCCTATAAATCAAACAGTCTGTACTCTTTGACCCAACTATGAACATTCTTTAAGAAATACGATTTTCTCCATGATAGGAAAGAACAAAGATATGATTTTGGCAGTGGTGTGCCCCTTCAACCATCTGATTGAGTTTGTCCCTCTGTCAGTGCATGTGCTATCTACCAGGGCCTTGCTTTATCTGATCTGGAACCAGTCTTAAGATTGTACCTTTTATTACAGTAATTTACAGGTAACTGGCTGCCAGTAAGTTACTGTAAAAACCACAGTACTTAAAAAAAAGTGTAGAACAACCTGTACCAGTATGTCAGTCTCCACTTCCTCAAAGTTCAACAACCAAACACTTTCAATCAGTAACCCATCATTTTAGAAAAAATAACAATAGCTCAAGTATTGTATTCCTGAAGGAGGTGCAAGTCTTTAAAGTGAGGGAGGAACATTGATGATCCACACACTTCTGCAAGGTGTCTACAGTTGATGCCTGCATTCCAAATGACATCCTATTCCCTACACACTTTTTTTGACCAGGGCCCAAAGGTAGATGTTGAGTCCATACTGTCCAACAGGGCTCTAGTAGTTCGATGAGTCCATACTGTCCACCAAAGGCTCTAGTAATTGGAAGAGCCCATACTGTCCACCAGGGCTCTAGTAGTTGGATGAGTCCATGCTGTCCACCAAAGGCTCTAGTAATTGGAAGAGCCCATACTGTCCACCAGGGCTCTAGTAGTTGGATGAGTCCATGCTGTCCACCAAAGGCTCTAGTAATTGGAAGAGCCCATACTGTCCACCAGGGGCTCTAGTAGTTGGATGAGTGCATACTGTCCACCAAAAGCTCTAGTAATTGGAAGAGCCCATACTGTCCACCAGGGCTCTAGTAGTTGGATGAGTCCATGCTGTCCACCAAAGGCTCTAGTATTTGGATGAGTCCATACTGTCCACAAAATGCTCTAGAAATTGGATGAGTCCATACTGTCCACCAGGGACTCTAGTAGATGGATGAGTCCATACTGTCCACCAGGGGCTCTAGTAGTTGGATGAGTCCATACTGTCCACCAGGGGCTCTAGTAGATGGATGAGTCCATACTGTCCACCAGGGCTCTAGTAGTTAGATGAGTCCATACTGTCCACCAGGGGCTCTAGGAGTTGGATGAGTCCATGCTGTCCACTAGGTGTTCTAGTAGACGGATGAGTCCATGCTGTCCACCAAGGGTTCTAGTAGATGGATGAATCCGTACTGTCCCTCACTGGCTCTAGTAATTGGAAGAGTCCATACTGTCCACCAGGGCTCTAGTAGTTGGATGAGTCCATACTGTCCACCAATGGCTCTAGTAATTGGATGAGTCCATACTGTCCACCAGGGCTCTAGTAGTTGGATGAGTCCATCCTGTCCACCAATGGCTCTAGTAATTGGATGAGTCCATATTGTCCACCAGGGGCTCGAGTAGTTGGATGAGTCCATATTGTCCACCAGGGGCTCTAGTAGATGGATGAGTCCATACTGTCCACCAAGGGCTCTAGTGGAGAGCTCTTCAGAATGTGTGTCAGTGTTTGAGAGAGAAAAACTACTATGAGTATGTGATTGTTTGAGATTCACGCACGCACGCACGCACACACACACACACACACACATAGACATTGTGTTGTCTTTACTGTGCTATTCACCATATCAGGTACTTTGTCTTAGTTTATGGAGCCAATGAATCTCCTTGGCCAGCCAGTGCTGCACATGGATCATCTGAACTTAGATCATTGCTAGAATTATCAAGAGCTCACATTCTATCTTGAAAACTCATGATCTGGGCCTTTCAGAGGTACGCTGTGGATTGAAGTGTCACACTGTATCTGAAGAGGTTATGGAATGAAATAATTCACATTCTCAATGATTCCAACCACCACCCGTTTTTCCTCAAATGAAGCAAAGTTCTCCAACCTCAACAGTTATTTGCAAACACATGGACAGGGATCCAGCTGTCAACGTCTAAAAGGCTTGGAGAGATTTGCAACGTTAGAGGAGATCTTTCCAGGTGCACCTCTCTCTGCCTCTGTTCTATATAGGGTATTATTTTTAGAGTCGCTGTCCAGTGAGACGCTTCCCTTGTCACAGCATTAACTGACCATATTTATGGCGAGTAGTACCTCTCTCCTTTCCTAGATAGTACATTATTGATAAACAGGAAGTAAAGGTTGGTGTGTGTGAACAAAGGCTGTTCACTCTGAAGTTCACTGGGTATCTGGGACCTTGTTGTGTACAACTCATCGTGGAGGTGGAACCATTTTGATGGTTATAGCCACACACCCACACACAGTTTTGTATGACAAGAATTAAAGTTTTCTGGCAATATCAGATATGTCTATGTCCTGGGAAATTGTCTTGTTACTTACAGCCTCATGCTACGTTAGCTCAACCGTCCTGTTGACGGGACTCCGAAAAGAAGATAACTAACCTTATGGGGACACACAATTCTGTTCAAAATCTAATTTTCCCTAAACCTAACCCTAGCTCCTAACCCTAAACCTAATTCTAACCCTAACACTGATTCTAACCTTAACCCTAAACCCCCTGGAAATAGCATATGACCTTATGGGAACAAAATAAATGTTCACATTTCTGTTTGTTTACTATTCTTGTGGGGACTTCTGATCCCCACAAGTATAGTTAAACATGTCCGCACGCACGCACGCACGCACACACACACACACACTTCCTCTCACAGTTGTAAATGAGAAGAGCAGTGGCTTATATCTGGACGACATTAGAAGGTCTCATGGGCTAAACATATTTCTTTTAAACATTCCCGCCATGTGACGTCTCTGGGGGATGCCAGTGGCACACTCACACACGGATGAGTACAGAATATAGAGGTATTATTTCATGGTGATTTTGGGGTTAATTCTTACTCTGGTTCTCTCTCAGAGAGAGATACTGTATAGGGGCTCTTAGTGTGTGCTGTTGCAGTCAGTCTTGATCTGCTCACTAACGATGCGGTCTGATTAACAGCCCTCAGCGCAAGCATTTAAATGTGCTAAGATTGTGGTTGTGTATGGAATGCCATGTGAAAGTGGAGAGCTCTGTTGTATGGGATTCAGGCACGGTGCTGTGCTGTACTGTTCTACACTGTGCTGTACTGTTCAACACTGTGCTGTACTGTTCTACACTGTGCTGTGCAGAGTTGAATGGATTCTCAGGTAGCGAGTGACTTAACCAGGCATTTATCCACGGCCCTAGCTCTGGGGACCCTGCTTCTCATCCATCATAATACCACATGCTGCCTTTCCTCTCAGACACACAGACACACACAAATACAAGCCACGCATGTACGCGAATAGACATAGAGTTAATGCAGTGGTTTCTTAGCAGCGTCACACTCAACCTTTAAAATCCGACTTGTCTGGTGAAGTGTCGGGCTGTGTGACACAAGTCGTACTGGCAAAATGGTGCACAAAAGAGCTCTGTGTGTCTGTTCTGAAAGAGGAGACAGTGTTGAGTCCGAAAGAGGAGAAGTGCAGGAAGTTTATAAGCCTTCTAGTAAGGAATCTCTCTCTCTCTCTCTCTCTCTCTCTCTCTCTCTCTCTCTCTCTCTCTCTCTCTCTCTCTCTCTCTCTCTCTCTCTCTCTCTCTCTCTCTCTCTCTCTCTCTCTCTCTCTCTCTCTCTCTCTCTGGTCAGAATCAAAGTCTCTTTAGTGGCTCTCTGAATTACCTCCTGAAAGAGGTATCCTCCGTCCTTGAATGGACGGAGGATGACAGGGGTGGAGTGGTATGAGCCGGGGAGGGGGTGGTGGTTGGTGTTGGTCATTGTCTTGCTCTATATGTGGTGACAAGTCTTCTATACCACACAGGACCGGGATGGTACGGTCCCATACCACAACACGGCAACACCAGGCTCTTGCGTTAGTCACGCCTCAGACCCTGTCATCTCAGGTCCACCCCTTTGCTCTGTGAAGGACCCTTATACAGGGGGGTAGAGGGTAGGGGGCAGAAAGAGAGGGGTGAGAGGGGCTCAATAGGCACTGAGACAAAGCAAAGAGGCCTATAGTTAATGAAACCCGGTGCAGTTAAGCTGCTCTTTATGTACAGCCATTGTCTTTCATGCCATTTTCAAGCTCTTTCATGTCCATCTTTGCCCTTTGTCTCACACACTCATTGGGGCTTTTAGATTTTCTTAGCCTTTTCTTAGAATTGTAGTAATCACTCAGTGGGGTATGTTTTGTGCTTTTGTGTTGTGTGTATTAGATTAAAGGTCCACTGCAGCCGTTTTCTCTCAATATCAAATGATTTCTGGGTAACAATTAAGTACCTTACCGAGATGGTTTTCAATTAAAATTGTCAAAAAGAAACAAAAAATTGCTTCTGAGCAAAGAACATTTTCTCAGGCAATAATTTTGCTAGGACTGTCTGGGAGTGGTCTAAGTTGGGAGTGGAAAACTGAAAACTAGCTGTTATTGTCAGAGAGGTTTGGAACTCTCTTTCTTATTGGTCTATTAACTGATTTCACAATGGAAAGGCCAAAGCTCCATTCCACCAAAACAGGCAGAATTTTTTCTTCAAACAGCTCTTGCACTAAAAGAACATCATCATCATTTTCACAATTTCACAGTATTAATCCAACTTCATAGTGTGGAAATATATATAAATACACAGGAATATCACGTTTTTGACTGCGCTGGGCCTTAAATATAAGCACTTTATTAGGCCCCCTATAAAAGTCTGAGAAAGCAGGAATTGGTGGATTGGTGTTGGTTATACGTACATTTTATTGAATAACATGCATCTGAATGGGCTTAACTGAATGCTCTGTGAAGAGAACTGAATATCGAGAATTCTATTTACCATGCATGATAAACCCTTTAATAAACAGCCCAGCAGGGTAGGCTTATCATAGTCTATGGCAACTGATCTCAGACCAACATCTGAAGCAGAGATTAATCCACAGGTAGAGCCTGATCTGTTGTCTGGCTGTCCAAGCAGCTGTACAATGCTTCCTTTCGCTGAGCTGGATAGTCTTAACAAGAAAGGTAAATGTGTTTCTGAGATGGAGGGATTTCCACCAGGCTTTTTTCACATGCAGGGCAGGGGTCAGTGTGTGATGATTAAGGAGGAGAGGACATTTGGGGAGAGTGCAACCCCTTACTTCTCCCCCTATCTTCCGCTTTTTGTCATGGGCTGGCAAGAGTACTAGTGTAGAGGGGTGATAGTGTGGAGTGAGTTAGGGATGGTAGTATGCAAGACCACATGGTAATAGTATGGTCTATGCAGGGCTGTATGTTGCACCTTTATAGTCTGTTCTGTGTAAGACAGGTTCACACTAAATAATGTAAGGTTGCATGTTGTCGTTCTCAGTTATCAACACAACCATGGGAAGAAGCTGAGCTCTCAAATACCTGGTAGCTGCTGGAAATGTCAGTTCGGATAGAAACAGCACCTGAACACACCAGTCATCGCATGTTGCAAGAAGTCCTTGTATCTCCAAAAATGTAACTTGCCATATATTGAACATACAATAATGAAACTTCAGGAATATTTTGAATACATGTTCTTGGTCCTACAGTCATTACGTTTTCAGACTAAATAAAAGGGAGTTGCTGCTTTCAATTAATGTATAGATAAAAGGCTTTCTTCCGGCAGTGACACATTGTAACTTTGATACCAGCTGAAACAAGCCAAGGTTCAGGAAGAGAGGAGGGAGCAGCCAGTCACAGAGGGATTAAATAGTTAAGCCCTAAAAACATTATACACTTCAGCAAGTGTCACGAGTTTCACTGAGTTACCCAACCTAAGAGGCAGCACAGCAGACTGTTGGGTTTTACAAGAACAGAGAGATCTGCTCGCTCCCTCAGAGGAACTGGATGTCTGTATACAGTGCATTCGAAAAGTATTCAGACGCCTTGACTTTTCCCACATTTTGTTACATTACAGCCTTATTCTAAAATTGATTAAATATTTTTTTGTTCTCATCAATCTACAGACAATACCCCATAATGACAAAGCGAAACCAGGTTTTTAGAAATATTTGCACATTTATTAAAAAGAAAAAACAGAAATACCTTATTTACATAAGTATTCAGACACTTTGCTATGAGACTCGAAATTGAGCTCAGGTGCATCCTGTTTTCATTGATCATCCTTGAGATGTTTCTACAACTTGATTGGAGTCCACCTGTGGTTAATTCAATTAACTGGACATGATTTGGAAAGGCACACATCTGTCTATATAAGGTCACACAGCTGACAGTGCATGTCAGAGCAAAAACCAAGCCATGAGGTTGAAGGAATTGTCCTTAGGGCTCCGAGACAGGATTGTGTCGAGGCACAGATCTGTGGAAGGGTACCAAAAATTGTCTGCAGCATTGAAGGTCCCCAAGAACACAGTGGCCTCCATCATTCTTAAATGGAAGAAGATTGGAACCACCAAGACTTTTCCTAGATCTGGCCGCCCGGACAAACTGAGCAATCGGGCCTTGGTCAGGGATGTGACCAAGAACACAATGGTCACTCTGACAGAGCTTGAAATCCTATGTGGTGATGGGAGAACCTTCCAGAAGGACAACCATCTCTACAGCACTCCACCAATGTGGTTTTATGGTAGACTGGCCAGATGGAAGCCACTCCTCAGTAAAAGTCACACGACAGCCCACTTGGTGTTTACCAAAAGGCACCTAAAGGAGTCTAAGACCATGAGGAACAATATTCTTTGGTCTGATGTAAGTAACCAAGATTGCTCGAGAGCGCTCAGGACCTCAGACTGGGGTGAAGGTTCACCTTCCAACAGGACAACGACCCTAAGCACACAGCCAAGACAACACAGGAGTGGCTTCAGGACAAGTCTCTGAATGTCCTTGAGTGGCCCAGCCAGAACCCAGACTTGAACCTGAAAAAACCTGTGCAGCGACGCTCCCCACTCAACCTGACAGAGCTTGAGAGGATCTGCAGAGAAGAATTTGAGAAATTCCGGTGTGCCAAGCTTACAGGTGTACAATCTATTGTGTGTAGATTGATGAGGACAAAAAATCTATTTAAACCATTTTAGAATAAGGCTGTAATGTAACAAAAAGTCAAAGGGTCCGAGTGCTTTCCAAATGCACTGGATACATCAGTCAGTTATGTGTTGTGTGGTGTTCTCTGTCTACTCTGTATCAGTGGTCTCCGTTGGGTTACAGCCGTTAGCGCTCTGCCTCAACGAGGTAATGGGCTGAAACACAGATGGGACGCTGCAATGTTTGTTTGTTATGTGTGTGTGTGTTTCTCTCTCTCTCTCTCTCTCTCTTTCTCTCTCTCTCTGGATTTGGTGTGTGTGTTGAGTGTTCACAGTCACCCAGTGAGTGTGGAGAGTTGAAGAACCCCCTCTGAGTGTGTCATGAAGGAGGGCCACAGGTCTTTCAATGTGTCCAGGCATGCTGAACAGAAGACAAAGAGCCAGGGGAGGACCCTCTTACCCCGGCCTGTCAGCAGGCTTCATGTCCCCAGCCCAGCAGGAGCAGCGGCTTTCCTTTGTACCAGACCAGACTGTGTCACTCACTGGCGCTACCAATATGCTGCTAAATGCCTATGTAGCATGTGTGTGTGTTTGTATGTAAGAGAGAGAGTGTTTCGCTTGGTGTGTGTTTGCTGTTGTCGTTCTCTCATATTTCCTTTTCCTCTTTTTTTCTCGAGCACTGAGAGAACGTTTTCTGTAAAGTTCAACAGGAACCTCTCTCCTTATCCAATGCCAACCACATCCTGAATATGTCATGACATGACATGCAGCTTGCCAGCTTCTTACTTACAATTGTTCTACTGTTGATGCTGCAATGTACTCATTGATATTTGTGTCTGGTAAAGATGTTTTGAACCGTCTGCAAGTCTAAGTAGAATTATGGGACTCCCTCACTTGAGTGCAACAACACAGTCTTTGTTTCTGTGCCTGGAAAGAGGCTGTGTCGCTGTCCAAATGTCTCTCCCTCTCCCAAACAAACTCATCCTTACAACCAGCAGCCATGCCCTGCAAAAACGACAGTCAATTAAGTGTCTTGGGTTCAAATAAAAATACTTCACACTACCACAAGTACATTTTGGGGTCAGAAATGGGGAGGACAGATCATGACTTTGAAGTTGAAATCAAATTCATGTTTTTGTGAACTACCACCTTTATCCGGAAATGGATAAATATCGACCTTTTTTATATTTATAATAAGGACGATTCCCATGCTCCGTTAGCTTTGAGATGGTATTTGTCATATGGGTGTTCACTGTATGGTTGTTAATTGTCTTGTCATCAGATTCTCCATTCACAGAGATGGGTGGGCTCCTCATGTAAATTCTGTTGAATTGATTTTATGGAATACTAAATGCTGCAGAAATGAATTAGCGCTGATTTATTGGCGGGCTGCCTCGGGGGGAGAAACAGAGAAAGTGTCGCAGAATGTGTGTGTGCGTGGGAAAGTAAGAGGAATGGGGTTTTCGGATTCATGTATAAACACACATGTATGAGCAAATCCAATGTGAAAAATGTCCCGTGGAAATATATATATATATATATATATTTGTGGTTTTCGGACACATTTTAGAAGTTTCACATGGATTTTTCAAATGTACATTTTTCATATATGAACAAATCATATCACAATTTAGCTGCACAAAACTGACAAAAAGTTAACTCGCGTTAACTGACTAACACTGACACCCCTAATTTAAAATCATATTTTTGTAGAAAAGTATCTATTTACATGAATTCCAAAATCAAACACATTCACAAATTTTCAAATACGTAAAAATTCATTTTAGGCCTGTGTATTAAATGTGACAAAAACCAATGGACAGCTAACAATAACAGAAGCTAAAAACAGCTAGCTAGGATGAAATGGAAGGCTAGCTATTGAATGTCCCTATGCTAGCTTGCAGTTAGCAATTAGCATGCAACCATTGAATACAAATTTCATAAAAGGTAACCTTCTAAAATACACGTAACTAGTGTGGTTCATATGTACACATGTAAATACACTCAATATGAGTACTAATTTGAAAAAAATAACCATTTAAAAGACAAAACATTTATAACGGGCAGCAGGTAGCCTAGCTGTTAGAATGGTGGGCTAGTAACCGAAAGGCTGTGACCCTACTCTCAGGGGGTGTGTGTCTCTTTGTTAACAACTGGTGCACAATCTCTAATATTAAGGAAGTCTCAAGGTTCTGCTCGCCTGATTTATAATACCTCATGATAAGCTGTCAGGGGCACGACAACGCCTCTTCCCCCCCTCAGGAGGCTGAAAAGATTTGTCATGGGTCCTCAGATCCTCAAAAAGTTCTACAGCTGCAGCATTGAGAGCATCTTGACTGGCTGCATCACTGCTTGTTATGGCAACTGTTTGGCCTCCGACTGCAAGGCGCCACAGATGGTAGTGCGTACAGTCTAGTACATCACTGGGGCCCGAGCTCCCTGCCATCCAGGACCTCTATACCAGGCGGTGTCAGAGGAAAGCCCCAAAAATTGTCAAAGACTCCAGCTACCCAAATCGTAGACTGTTACTTAGCTTGGCTACACTCATGTAAATGGGAAAATCTCACTCGTTTTTCACTTGGTCTAAACAATTCAATTAGACACAAAAATATAAACGCACCATGTAGAGTGTTGTTCCTTTGTTTCATAAGCTGAGATTCCCAGAAATGGTCAATTTTCACCTTTTGTGGGGAAAAAACTCATTCTGATTGGCTGGGCCTGGCTCCCCAGTAGGTGGGACTGGCTGCCAAGTGGGTGGGCCTATGCCCTCCAAGGCCTGCACCCCTGCCCAGTCATGTGAAATCCATAGATTAGGGCCGAATGAATTTATTTAAATTGACTGATTTCCTTTATTTGAACTGTAACTCAGTAAAACCTTTGAAATTGTTGCATGTTGTGTTTATATTTTTGTTTAGTATTCATCTAAATGACCATAAAACTCATCACAGTTTAGTCAAAATGTTATCTCTACATTTTCAAAATGTAACCATGCGTACCAACCGGAAAGCAGCTGTTCTTTTCACTGGGCTTCTTCCAACGGTCATGGACCAATGTACGAAGAAGACCTTATTTGTAGCCTTTTCCTTCTGTCAAATGACCAAATCCCCCTCTAGTGGTCTCATGGGTGGAATAGTATTAATATTTATTAATATTTTCATAATTAACAAACATATTTTTTTTGAAGTGCTGAAAATCCAGTGTTTGTTATATTTCAGTCTTCTGTGTTGTATATAAAGTGTGATATTGGAATGAAAACTCAAAATTGAATACATTTCAACTCTATATCTGACATGGTACAGGCGTCTTCTTTTTTTAAAGTCCATAACCATGTGTGAGGTGTATACCTTTGTTTCAAAGTAGATTTTTGTAAGATTACCAAGAAACATTCTGTGTGACTCTGATTTAGCATTTGAACTATTATATTCAGGTTGACTAAATAACATTTTTGTAGAATGAAATGTGAACTTGCAATTTACACATGTCCACATTTCTTATTAAACTGTAAATGTGATTTTCACATGTTAATGATTTTCAAATGTGAACTTGCAATTCCACATGTCCACATTTCTTATTAAACTGTAAATTTGATTTTCACATGTTAATGTTTTTCAAATTTGAACTTGCAATTCCACATTTGAAAGTGAGATTTATGCATGTGGAGTTTTCTTACGTATGAAACTGCAGATGTGATTTTCACATGTTAAAACTTCTTGAGAATACAGGGGGTGCTGTTTTCGCATTAGCATAAATGGCTCAACAGATTAAACTGCCTCTTCTTTAATTATTGCTCTTACTATATGCATATAAATAATACCGTTGGAAAGAAAACAATCTCCAGTTTCTAAAACCGTTTCAATTTTGTCTCTGAGTGATTCAGAAGTCATTTCACAGCACTTTCCATGACCAAGAACATAAAATCAAGATGTTTTGTGCTGGCTTCAAAGCTCTGCCTATATATGGTCATGCCTCCTATGACCCGAAACACAACTCACTGGCCTTCCTCTGGGTGTCTAGAGGACGTCAGAGGAAAAATTTCTTGTCTATCTGGGACTGACGTGAAATGAGAGCAAAATCTTTGGCATGACCGACAACTTCCGGTTCTCGATTGGATGGAATTAGAGCTACGTTTTTCTTGTGTTGTGCGGCCATTATTATCTCCGTGTCGAAGTTTGTTTGATACATGTGACCAGATCATCGTAATGTATGTTTTTTCAATATAGTTTAATCAGATTATTTGAATTTTTTAGGGAGTTTTGCGGTGTTCAGTTGTTAGATTTTAGTATCGTTTGAGAAATACGTGCCACTCCACCGGTACCTGTGCTAAATGGAGTGGGAAAAGAACGACTCTGAACGCAACCAACAACTCATCTTGACAATGGACACTTTGATCAACATTCTGATGAAAGAGCAGCCATAGTAAGACCCAATTTACGATGTTATATCATATCTGTTGTGCATGTGATCTTGCCGTGGGCGCCCAGCCGAATCTGCCTGGTATAGCTATGCTAATTTAGCGCTACATTTTGTTTTCGTTATAAAACATTTTATAAATCTGAAATATTGTTTGGATTCACCAGATGTTGGGCTTTCAATATCTGTACGCTGTGTATTTTTCTGAAATGTTTTAAAATGAGTAATTAGTTATATGACGTTGGTCTCTGTAATTATTCTGGCTGGGTCGGCACCTTTTCAGAATGCAGCTGCAATGTAGAACTGTGATTTATACCTGAAAAATGCACATTTTCAAAAAAAAACTATGCAATACCATAAATATGTTATCAGACTGTCATCTTATGAATTTGTTTCTTGGTTAGTGGCTATATATATTTTTATTTAGTCGAATTAGTGATAGCTACTGACGCAGGGAAAAACTGTTGGGAGTGAAAAAATCCTCTCCTTTGCTAACGTGGTTAGCTAATAGATTTACATATTGTGTCTTCCCTGTAAAACATTTAAAAAATCTGAAATGGTGGCTTTATTCACAAGACCTGTATCTTTCATCTGGTGTCTTGGACTTGTGATTTAATGATATTTAGATGCTACAAGTTACTTGTGACGCTATGCTAGCTATGCTAATCAGTGTGTGGGGGGTGGGGGGTGCTCCCGGATCCGGGATTGATACTCGTGAAAGGTTAATGTTTTTCTAATGTGAAGTTTTCTTACATGATGTGAAACTGTAAATATCATTTTTACATGTGAGGAGAATAACAAAGGTGGTTTTAAAAGGTGAACTCTCAATTTATTACATGTGAAAATACGGTTTCACATGTGAAATTTCAGCTTAACATGTAAAAACATCCACTTCACATGTCCTGATGAATGAAACTTCAAATTGTACATATTTTTTTTGTTTTTTGGGAGGGTAGCACAGCTCTGCTTGTATATCTAGTTAGTTTGCCTAGTCACAGGGTCAGGAAAAACTCATGTCCCTATTCTAAAGCAGTGATAGTTGCGCTGGTGATCTACTTAGTGGTTTCTCTTTTGGTGTAGGCCAGCAGATCAGCAGATGTTTAGGAACTCTAAGGAGCTGACTGGAAAGGCTGGACCTGTGTTCAAGGACTCTTCCCATCAGCCACCAGTGTTTGTTTGAGCAGAGGCTGGAGGCTCGCTGCCTGGCACTCCTTATATGTCCTGATGTCTCCCAGCTGTTTGGGCCCTGCCTGTATCTCTGCATCCCAAATGGCACCCTATCCCCTATGTAGTGCATTACTTTTGTCCAGGGCCAATAGGGTGCCATTTGGGATGCACTGTCTGTGTCTGCAGCGAGCTCATCCCTTCCTCCCTCCACAATACATAGAATGTGTTTCCCTTGGATTCTCACTCCACTACCAACTCTGGGAGTTTATAAACTGGTGGAACTTGAAACTGAGAAATGGGGCAGTTTTTCTGCCCTTGTTATGTTCCCTGGAAGTCTTCGTTAACTCGCTGACTGTGATTATCTACCTGGGTCATATTTATTAGGGCACACTGTAGAAAAACTTTTTGCAAAGAAAATGAAAATGAGTACTTTTCAGTTAACCTTTCACGAGCCTCTACCCCGGGTCCGGGATCACCCCCCACCCCCCCCACACACTGATTAGCATAGCTAGCATAGCTTCACAAGTAGATAGTAGCATCTAAATATCATTAAATCACAAGTCCAAGACACCAGATGAAAGATACAGATCTTGTGAATAAAGCCACCATTTCAGATTTTTAAAATGTTTTACAGGGAAGACAAAATATGTAAATCTATTAGCTAAACACGTTAGCAAAATACACAATTTCTTTGTCCACCATTTTTTCTCTCCACCAGTAGCTATCACCAATTCGGCTAAACTAAGATATTGATAGCCAATAACCTATAAAAAACCTCATCAGATGACAGTCTGATAACATATTTATGGTATAGGATAGGTTTTGTTAGAAAAAAGTGCATATTTCAGGTAGAAATCACAGTTTACAATTGCACCGACCATCACAACACGACTAGAATTACTATAGAGAGCAACGTGTATGACCAATTTACTCTTAATAAAACATTTCATAAGAATAGACAAAGCATAGCAATGGAAAGACCCAGATCTTGTGATTCCAGACAATATTTCAGATTTTCTAAGCGTTTTACAGCGAAAACACAATAAATCGATAAGTTAGCATACCACATGTGAAAACGTTACCAGAGCATCGATTCAAGCCAAAGAGAGCTATAACGTAATCATCGCCAAAATATATTATTTTTTTCACTAACCTTCTCAGAATTCTTCCGATGACACTCCTTTAACATCATTTTACAACATACATATACAGTTTGTTCGAAAATGTGCATATTTAGCCATACAAAACCGTGGTTACACAATGAAAATACTAGGAAATCAAGCCTCAAAATGTCGGACGTCATCTTTCAGAGTGATCTAGTTTAATTGAAAGCTAATCATATACTTGACTAAAAAATACAGGGTTGACAGGAATCGAAAGACAAATTAGTTCTTAATGCAATCGCTGATTTACATTTCTAAAATTATCCTTACTTTCTTATACAGCGTTCGCCAAGAGAAGCTATAACAAACAAAATGGCGTAATATGCGTTTAAAATATTTCGACAGAACAACGATTTATCATATTAAATATTCCTTACTATGAGGTGATTTTCCATCAGATTCTTGGGCAATGTATCCTTTCTTGGGTCTAATCTTCTTTTGGTCGATAGATGTCCTCTGTCCTTCGAAATATCCACTAACGATCGAACGGGACCCCGAAACGTGCCCAAAGTTTGAGTGCACGACAAAGAAATTCCTCAAAATCGCACTAAACGGATATAAATTGCTATAAAACGGTTCAAATTAACTACATTATGATGTTTTTAACAACTATAACGACTAAAAACATGACCGGAGAAATATCACTGTCTAAACAACCATTTGGAAAGAGGCAAGTCCGATGTTCATCTTGCGTAAAACGCGCGAAGGGAAAAGACTGTACTTCCACGTTTTGTTGTTTTATAGTGGCTCTGATTGCGCAATCGACTCCATTCAAAACGTCATGACGTACTGACACCCAGAGGAAGACGTAGGCAGTGTCGGTTTCTCCATAGCATCTACTGGCACCTTAAAACCGATCCCAGATCAGGGGTAAAAATTTCTGAAATCTGACTCCCTGTCAGGAAAAGTGCTGTAGAAGTAGTTCTGTACCACTCAGAGACAAAATTCCAACGGCTATAGAAACTAGAAAGTGTTTTCTATCCAATAATAACAATAATATGCATATTGTACGATCAAGAATTGAGCACGAGGCAGTTTAATTTGGAGACCAAAAAATGCTAATGCGGAACAGCACCCCCTATAGTTGCAAGAAGTTTAAGATGGGAATCAACAACAGGGGTTTCTGGTAAAGGCTGAGTGCTATCAAGCGCACCCCTCTCCTTACTGGCTGCCTACTGTCTTCCTGTGAGGATTCCTGGAGCTCAACTCAGACACAGATAGCAATGGGGGGGAAAACCTGTACAGTTACATATCGGGATATTATTTTTGACGATATATCGTATCGTTTTGACAATATCACATTATTATATTTTGTACCTGCACCAAAACTCCAGTATTTTTTCTTCATAGCTTGTTCTCCATCTTATTTTTAAATAAGGAGACCATTTTTGATATTAACTTTTATTTCCACGATTGATCAAAACTAATTTTCTCATGGCTCTCTCTTGTCCCTCTGCAGCAGACATATGGTGAGGAATATGTTTGGAACATCAAATCACAGTACAATCACAGTATTGAATTGCAATACATACTTTATAGAATTGTGATAATCGCGATATATATTGTATCTTGATAATATTATATCGTGAGGTCCCTGGCAATTCCCAGCCCTAGTCATAGAGCCTCGTTTTCAGGCTTTGTACTGTAACGATAGCTCAAATCAAATCAAATTGTATTTGTCACATGCCTCGTAATGTGTAGACTAGCAGTGAAATGCTTACTTACGGATCCTTTAACAACAATGCAGAGTTAAATATAAAAAATATATAAATAATGACACAAGGAATAAATACACAGTGAATAACGAATAAAAAAAATGAGTAAAAAATAACATGGCACAGGGAGTACCAGTACCGAGTCGATGTGCAGGGGTACGAGGTTATTGAGGTAGCTATGTACATATAGGTAAGGGTAAAGTGACGAGGCAACAGGACTGATAATAAACAGTAGTGTGTGTGTGTGTGTGTGTGTGTGTGTGTGTGTGTGTGTGTGTGTGTGTGTGTGTGTGTGTGTGTGTGTGTGTGTGTGTGTGTGTGTGTGTGTGTGTGTGTGTGTGTGTGTGTGTGTGTGTGTGTGTGTGTTGGGGTGTCAGTGTAAGTATGTGTGAGTGTGTAGCAGGGGTTTCCGTTATGAACATTTGGCGCCAGACAACGTGACTGACAAGATTTTAATTTACCAGACATTTGAGAAATGTACCGGACATTCATATGCATTGGGTGCAAAACACATTACAGCGTCCACCCAGGGTGCTCAATATCACATTTAGATTATTGTAATTCACCTTAACATAATAGAAATTTGCGTTTTATTGAAAAGCAAAACATTGCCCTTTGCGTCTTCATCCCTGCTATAAATCAGAAATGAATATATATCTACATAAAAAAAAACAACATTTAGCCTTGACGAACAAGTCGCCTACACAGTAATAAAAGGCAACTTCAAAAACATCAGGGCAGGCCGGTCATTGCTAGAAGGGATGCAGCTTTTGTCACATTAACATCAGATTTGACTTTTAGTAAGAGGTTAAGGATAATATATGCAGCAGGTGTGGATAATTACGTAGCATGTTAGGAGAATTAGGTTAAGGTTAGGAAAATGGTTAGGCCTAGCTAAAATGCTAAACAAAATTCACTTTTGACGATCATTTGACAAAAGCTGGATCCCTTCTAGCCATGACTTGCCTAGTTAAATAAAGGTTAAATAAAACATGTAAAATAAATTACCCGGAGGACGGCTGCCCCACTCCCCACTCACGCTGCGATTCAGCACCACAGTAGTGGAAAGAGGACACTGTCTTCGCTCTGGATAAGAGCGTCTGCTAAATGACTTAAATGTAATGTAAATGTCTTGGCGGTCACAAAATGAATACATTATAAAACTGATGTTGCGCAATCAAATTCGATATTTAAATAAACGAAATTCGTTAAGGCTGGTTCATTGAAAGAAAGCTTATTTTCACAAAGCTCCTGTGAAACGAGTCACCCGCCATACATTTATGAAAGCACTTGTTTTCAAAGTTCAAATGATATCTCACTATTTTTACAGTACTACTGGATGATGTTAATACGTATTATGTTTATTGCCATTTGAACTATCGTGGTGCTGTGACTCGTGTCATGTGTGATATGCGTGACTTATTGATAACAACTCTGTTTCTTACTATAGGCAGCTGGCTGCCTTGTGATTGCAACATTGTAACGCTCTGTTGTGAATAGTTGACAGCGATGTTTCGTTTCCAAATGCTACTAAATAAGCTCAACTGAAATGCACCAATTGTGCATGATACACATCATTACTCTGCTCTAGTCTATCAAGTAATTCCAAATCTTTATACTATACATGACACAGGGGATGCATTTGTTAATCTTGCCTAGGGCGGCAGCAGAACTGCTAGGACAAGGCCTGAAAAACACAATCATTTGCCTCTAATTTACTTGCGTTTGCGGCGGACCTTCGCCTGCTCAAAGTCAACTGTCAGGACCCGGTGCGAGAAACAGTCACTAAATCGGCAGAACCCAGAAGATGAGGCAGACACAGCAGTACTAGAGATGGTGGTTTAATAAAAAATAGATATCTTCCAAAATACAAAGAAAATCCACAAAGTGGTAAAAACAGCAAGGGAAAAACAAACCTCAAAAGACTAATCCAAAATACAAAAGAACAAAACCAGAGAACCTCTGGAAAATCCAACAAGAGAAAAATATATGTTCACAACAAGGCTTGGGCTGGGGCTGGGTGCTAACATACAAACACTGAGCAAGGAACTGAGGAACACACAGGGATTAAATACTAACAAGGGAACGACATACAGGTGCAAACAATAATTAGAGCAAGGGAAAAACAAAAGGTACAAAAAAGGTGCAATGGGGACATCTAGTGACCAAAAACCAGAACAGTCCTGGCCAAAACCTGACAGAATCCCCCTCCTAGGAACGGCTCCTGACGTTCCTACCAGCCTTCTCAGGGTGGAGGGCCCTGAACTGACGAATGAGGTCAGGGTCCAGTATGTCCTTGGCAGGAACCCAGGAGCGCTCCTCGGGACCGTAGCCTTCCCAGTCCACCAGATACTGCCAGGACCGCTGCACCCGGCGGGAGTCCAGTATCCGGTGGACGGTATAAGCCGACTGGCCTCCGATGACACGGGGCGGAGGGGGAGGTCTGCCTGCCGGAATAAGGGGAGAAAAAACAACAGGTTTTAATAAAGAAATGTGAAATGTGGGATTGATTTTAAGGGATCTGGGTAAGTGCAGGCGAAAAGTAACGGGATTGACTCTCCTGGCAATCTTAAAGGGTCCGATGAATCTCTGGGACAGCTTGCGAGACTCCACCCGTAGCGGTAAGTTTTTTGTTGAGAGCCATACTCTCTGGCCGGGGTACAGGGTAGGACCGGGACGGCGACGTCTGTTGGCTTGTCGTTGGTACTGCTGTGAGGAACGCAGAAGATTAAGACGGGCCTTCTTCCACGTAAGCCGACAGCGTCTGATGAACCTCGAGGCTGAAGGCACTCTGACTTCTGCCTCCTGGTCCGGGAACAATAGAGGAGCATAGCCAAACTGACACTCGTGCGGGGATATACCAGTGGAGGAGGAGCACAAGGTGTTGTGCGCGTACTCAGCCCAAACAATGAAGGATGACCATGTGGATGGGTTGTTGGAAACCATACATCTGAGGGTGGTTTCCAGCTCCTGATTCATCCTCTCAGTTTGGCCGTTGGACTCCGGATGGTACCCTGAAGATAAACTGGCCGTGGCCCCTATGAGTTGGCAGAAGGCCTTCCAAAACCTTGAGGCGAACTGGGGACCTCTGTCGGAAACCATATCTTGCGGGATGCCAAAGACTCGGAACACATGGTTAATCACCAACTCAGCTGTTTCCTTGGCAGAAGGTAATTTGGTCAAGGGAACAAACCTGGCCGCCTTAGAAAACCTGTCGATGATGACTAGGATCGTAGTATTACCATGGGACGGAGGAAGGCCAGTAATAAAGTCCAGCGAGATATGGGACCAGGGTCGGTGGGGAATAGATAAAGGGTGAAGGAGTCCTTGAGGGCGGAGGTGAGAAGATTTGCCCTGGCAGCACACGGAACAGGCCTTGACGAAAGTGGCAACGTCTTCTTTTATGGTGGGCCACCAGAACTTACGCTGGATGAACTCCAAGGTGCGACCTACGCCCGGGTGACAGGTGAGGCGAGAGGAGTGCCCCCACAGAAGGACTTGGGACCTTGCTGCCTTGGGAACAAACAACCGATTAGCAGGACCTCCTCCAGGGCCCGGTTCGATGGCTTGAGCTTGTTTCACGGTATCCTCCACTTGCCACGAGATCGGAGCCACGATCTTAGCGGCAGGAAGAACAGTCATGTCAGTATCTTCTCGAATGGCAGGAGAGTAGACTCGTGACAAGGCATCCGGTTTGAGATTCTTCGACCCGGGTCTATAGGTGAGAATAAACTGGAATCGGCTGAAGAAAAGAGACCATCGAGCTTGTCTGGAGTTCAACCGCTTCGCCTGCTGGATATACTCCAGATTTTTGTGGTCCGTAAGCACTTGAAACGGTTGAGAAGCCCCCTCGAGCCAGTGTCTCCATTCCTTCAATGCCATCTTAACCGCTAGGAGTTCACGATCCCCCACATCGTAATTCCTCTCGGCCGGGGTAAGCCGGTGAGAGAAGAAGGCGCAAGGATGAAGCCTCTTGTCTTCACCCCTCTGAGACAGGACAGCTCCAACACCAACCTCTGATGCGTCTACCTCCACCACAAAAGGTTCATCCCCCGTCGGTAGTGTCAGGATGGGAGCAGAGAGGATGCGCTGCTTGAGTCCTTGGAAGGCCGTCTCAGCTTCTCTTCCCCACAGAAACCTTGTGTTGCCACCCTTGGTTAAAGCTGAGAGAGGGGCTGCGCCCGAGCTGAAGTTCTTGATGAACTTGCGGTAGAAGTTAGTGAAGCCCAGGAAACGCTGAACTTCCTTAACGGACTTGGGGGTGGGCCAATCTGCTACCGCCCCTACCTTCTTGGGGTCCATCTGGACTCGATCAGGGTTCCACTACAAATCCCAGGAACTGTACTCGAGAGGAATGGAATTCACACTTTTCCGGCTTAACGTACAAATGGCTGTCTAGGAGGCGTTTGAGCACTTGTCTGACATGCTTAGTGTGTTCTTGAAGGGAGCTCGAAAAGATGAGGATGTCATCCAAGTAAACAAACACGAAAATGTTAAGCATATCCCTAAGCACATCGTTTATGAGCGCTTGGAACACAGCCGGGGCGTTGGTCAGGCCGAAGGGCATCACCAAGTATTCGTAGTGACCAGTAGGCGTGTTGAAAGCGGTCTTCCACTCGTCACCGGGTTTGATCCGCACAAGATGGTATGCGTTCCGCAGGTCAAGCTTAGTGAAGACCACTGCTTCCTGGAGCAGCTCAAAGGCTGTGGCCATAAGGGGTAGCGGGTAGCGGTTACGGACGGTTATGGCATTAAGTCCCCGGTAGTCGATGCAAGGACGTAATCCCCCGTCTTTTTTGGCCACAAAGAAAAACCCTGCTCCCGCCGGCGAGGTGGATGGACGCATGAGGCCTGCTGCCAGAGCGTCCTTGATGTAGGTATCCATAGCAGCTCGTTCGGGAGGAGATAGGGAAAAGATCCGACCCCTGGGGGGGCAGGTGCCCGGAAACAGGTCGATGGGGCAATCGTAAGGTCTATGAGGTGGTAGTTTGGTGGCCCTCTGTTTGCTAAATACCGGTTTGAGGTCATGGTAACACTCGTGAACTCGGGACAGGTCGATGGATTCTAGAGACTCGGGAGGGGAACTCGGGGAACTTGGGAAGATACAAGTGGCTTGGCACGTAGGACCCCACTGCTTGATAGTGCCCACAGACCAGTCGATGTGAGGGTTATGGCTGTGAAGCCAGGGGTATCCAAGGACGAGAGGGAACTCGGAACACGAGGTCAGATGAAAGTTCATCACTTCCTGGTGTTGGGAAACTGAAAGACGCAAGGGGGTAGTGACACGAGTGACAAGTCCAGATCCCAAAGGGCTTCCATCCAACGTAGTAACCCTTATGGGGTCACTTAGAGGTTCAGAGGGAACGCCATTCTCCTTCGCCCAGACACCATCCATGAAGTTACCTGCGGCTCCAGAGTCTACCAAGGCTTGAAGGGGAAGCTCGTGGTTGTCCCAGGAAAGGGTAACTGGAATGAGCAGGCGGGAGTTGGATGGATGAGAGGAGGTTATGTTTCCCGTTACCGTCCTCCCAGGCCTGCACGGGAGAGTGCGTTTTCCCTGGAGCCCGGGACACGTGGAGAGGAAATGGCCCGGTTTGCCGCAATATAGACAGCATCGCTCCCTCATCCGGCGGTCTCTCTCAGCCTGGGAGATGCGTCCAACCTGCATGGGTTCCGGTGGAGTCAGCGGGGATAAAGGTGGAGACTCGGAGCTGGGACCGATAGGAGCTAGGGTGAGAGATCTACGGTTGAGCTCTCTCTCTCTCAGACGCTGGTCTATGCGTGAAGCCAACTTGATCAGGGACTCGAGGTTGTCCGGTGGTTCCCGAGTGACCAGTTCATCTTGGATGGTGTCGGAAAGACCCTTCAAAAAGCACACTGTGAGCGCCTCGTCATTCCAGCCACTCGCTGCTGCCACCGTGCGGAACTGGATGGCATAGTCCGTCACGCTGCGCCGACCTTGGCGGAGAGTCAGGAGCTGTTTGGCTGAGTCAGGACCGCTGGTAGGACCTTGAAACACTCGCTTGAATTCTTCAGCAAAGGTAGAGTAGCTGGCACAGCAGGGACTTTGGGCATCCCACACAGCAGTAGCCCAGGCTAGGGCTTTTTCCGACAGCAGGGTGATGATATATGCTATCTTGGACCGGTCGGTGGGAAATGACGAGGGTTGCAGCTCGAAGGAGAGAGAACATTGGGTGAAAAACCCCTTACAACCACTCGGATCACCTGAGAACCGTTGGGGAGGCGGCAGACGAGGTTCAGCCAGGGGGTTAACTGCCACGGGCACTTGAATCTGATGAACTGGAGCAGAAGCGGTTGCAGGAGAAAGTTGATCAGAAATCTGCTTTATGGAAGTCATCATCTCCGACAGAAGTTGAGAATGTCCAGCCATTAAGGCCTCTTGCTGAACCAGAGCAGCTTCGTGACGTTGGACAGTCCCCTCGTGGTGGGACAGCATGGGAAAAAAGTCCTGGGTACTGGCTGCCTCTGGGTTCATTTTAATGGCTCAGTGTTTCTGTCAGGACCCGGTGCGAGAAACAGTCACTAAATCGGCAGAACCCAGAAGATGAGGCAGACACAGCAGTACTAGAGATGGTGGTTTAATAAAAATAGATATCTTCCAAAATACAAAGAAAATCCACAAAGTGGTAAAAACAGCAAGGGAAAAACAAACCTCAAAAGACTAATACAAAATACAAAAGAACAAAACCAGAGAACCTCTGGAAAATCCAACAAGAGAAAAATATATGTTCACAACAAGGCTTGGGCTGGGGCTGGGTGCTAACATACAAACACTGAGCAAGGAACTGAGGAACACACAGGGATTAAATACTAACAAGGGAACGACATACAGGTGCAAACAATAATTAGAGCAAGGGAAAAACAAAAGGTACAAAAAAGGTGCAATGGGGACATCTAGTGACAAAAAAACAGAACAGTCCTGGCCAAAACCTGACAGTCAACCGCTGCTGTTGTTTAGTCAAAACTGTCCAACTCCTTGGAGCAGCTTGCGATGCGCATCAGCTTTGTTACTTTGTCCGCAAGAAGGCACGATCTTGAGGCCGTTACTCTGTTTTGGAGAATGACTTCCCTCTCGGCGGCCACACTGGAAACGGCGATAATCAACACAATCTTCGAGCAATTTTGTCCAGTCGGGGTACACTTAGCTGAAGTCCCTTATGAGGACCTCACGTCATTTGCGTGACTAAAAATAAAAACACACACACCCGCCACAAATTTCCAAGCAGCTTGAGGATTTATAGGCATATGAAGTATAGTTCCCTATTAAGTTGGAACACATAGACTGGTTTTTCACCAATGAATAAGTGCTTCCTCCCGGAGAATTTGGACGGCAACAATTGTATTTATCGACTTTTGATTTATTTATTTTTGTTCAAAAGCCGGCATTTACTGGCTAACAGAAACTCTGGAGTCCATGTGCAGGAGAGTTGGTGCAAAAAAAGTGTCTGTGTGTTGGGGTGTCAGTGTACGTATGTTTGAGTGTGTGGGTAAAGTCCAGTGTGTGTCCATAGAAAGTTAATGTGTGTGTGCGCGCGTGCATGTGTACGTGTGTGACTGGTAGCTGGTAGCGACTGGCAGGCAGCTCCGCCCAGGTAACTGAAGACTCTCAGTGAGGCCTGTGTTAATCCGCTGGAATGCCCCGCGGCGTGTCTGAGAGTTAATTGTGTTCTCTTGATAGAACCTTCGTTCCAGTTGGCACCCTATTCCCTATATAGTGCACTACTTTAGTGCTCTGGTCCAACATAGTGCACTATATAGGGGATAGGGTTTCATTTGGCATATAACCTTTGCACAGTCTAAAACAAACAAACCAACACCCCTCTAGATCGTGTGCTATAGTTTGTGGTGGAGTGCTCTCTGTGCAGACGTTTCATAATAAATTGTCTGGTCTGTGTGAGAAATGTTGGTTGTGAAAACCTTGGTTGTTTTCCCTAGTAGCTAGTGGCTTTATTTGCCTCAGGTAATTGATGTTGTCAGTCTTGGGCGTGTACTGTTGAATATGTGACCGACACCCTCTTTTTATTCTTATGTTGCCTAATTTGAAATATATATATTTTTTTACATTGGATAAAAGTAAATATGGTATATCATACACTGCAGTTGAGGAACCATGGGAAAGTAATTCTGCCTTGAAAGTTGCTAAACTTGTAACCCCCAGTTTTGAGAGATGGCCCTTGAATATTTTTGGTACACCTACTGGAGAGCTCTTCTTTGTTTACACCCATCCAGCATTGTTCACACCCTCTTAAGCTTTAGCCCCACCCATCTCTTTAAGGATTCACATGTGAGGTCATGTGCTAAACAGAGTGAGTAAGGTAGTGTGGTTCACAGGGTCATGAAATACAATAGATGGCTGTAATCATCCCCAGACACACCTGGCTAACTTGATGGGTCATGTAATCATCTGGCAAATTGGAGACTTTTGTTTAGACAAGCTAGCTAAACAAGGAACCATAATCCCAACAAAAATGGATTGTCATAGCTAGTCACCATGCATGCAATGCTGTAGCATGAGTCTGCAGGTAGCTGAAGATAACCAACTAGGTTCAATGTCAGATAGATAGCTAACATTAGGCTATAACAAGCAATGAAAATGGATTTCTGAGATACTAATAACATTACTACACAGATCATATACATTACATTAACTAGCAAGCCAGCCAGCTAACGTAAGCTAGCTGCTAACAGTACGCTTTAACTTGCAATGAAAATGACTTTCTGACAAATTCAGAAACGTACAGTAACAGTCAAAAGTTTGGACACAACTACTCATTCCAGGGTTTTATCTTTTTTTTTTTTTTTTACTATTTTCTACATTGTAGAATAATAGAGAAGACATCAAAACTATGAAAGAACACAAATGGAATCACGTATTAAGCAAAAAAGTGTTAAACAAATCAAAATATATTTTATATTTGAGATTCTTCAAAGTAGCCACCCTTTGCCTTGATGACAGCTTTGCACACTCTTGGCATTCTCTCAACCAGCTGTTGGCCCGAAGGGTGTTTAGCATCCCCAGTGGCTCTTCAAGCACAGAGAGGGTATTCTCCGCTGCTGGCCTGCTCTCCAGGCACCATCGCATGAGCCTGAAGCCACAGACCCTGGCCAAACTCATGTTTCTAAAAATGAATTCAAAGGCACTGTAGATGGAGCCTAATAAGGCATTTCTCGTTTAATTTGTATTTCATTCTAAGTACAGTTGAAGTCGGAAGTTTATATACACTAAGGTTGGAATCATCAAAACTCGTTTTTCAACCACTCCACAAATTTCTTGTTAACAAAGTATAGTTTTGGCAAGTCGGTTAGGACATCTACTTTGTGCATGACACAAGTAATTTTTTCAACAATTGTTTACAGACAGATTATTTCACTTATAATTCACTGTATCACAATTCCAGTGGGTCAGAAGTTTACATACACTAAGTTGACTGTGCCTTTAAACAGATTGGAAAATTCCAGAAAATGATGTCATGGCTTTAGAAGCTTCATTGACATAATTGACATAATGTGAGTCAATTGGAGGTGTACCTGTGGATGTATTTCAAGGCCTACCTTCAAACTCAGTGTCTCTTTGCTTGACATCATGGGAAAATCAAAAGAAATCAGCCAAGACCTCTGAAAGAAAATTGTAGACCTCCACAAGTCTGGTTCATCCTTGGCAGCAATTTCAAAATGCCTGAAGGTACCACGTTCATCTGTACAAACAATAGTATGCAAGTACAAACACCATGGAACCACACAGCCACCATACCGTTCAGGAAGGAGACGCCTTCTGTCTCCTAGAGAGGAACGTACAGTAAAAGTGCAAATCATTCCCCGAACAACAGCAAAGGACCTTGTGAAGATGCTGGAGGAAACAGGTACAAAAGCATCTATATCCACAGAAAAACAAGTCCTATATCGACATAACCTGAAAGGCCGCTCAGCAAGGAAGAAGCCACTGCTCCAAAACTGCCATAAAAAAACAGACCGGTTTGCAACTGCAAATGGGGACAAAGATCGTACTTTTTGGAGAAATGTCCTCTGTTCTGATGAAACAAAAATAGAACTGTTTGGGCATAATGACCATCATTATGTTTGGAGGAAAAAGTGGGAGGCTTGCAAGCCGAAGAACACCATCCCAACCGTGAAGCACAGGGGTGGCAGCATCATGTTGTGGGGGTGCTTTGCTGCACGAGGGACTGGTGTACTTCACAAAATAGCATCATGAGGCAGGAAGATTCTGTGGATATATTGACGCAACATCTCAAGACATCAGTCAGGAAGTTAAAGCTTGGTCGCAAATGGGTCTTCCAAATAGACAATGACCCCAAGCATACTTCCAAAGCTGTGGCAAAATGGCTTAAGGACAACAAAGTCAAGGTATTGGAGTGGCCATCAGAAAGCCCTGACCTCCAATCCTATAGAAAATGTGTGGGCAGAACTGAAAAAGCGTGTGCGAGCAAGGAGGCATACACACCTGACTCAGTTACACCAGCTCTGTCAGGAGGAATGGGACAAATTTCACCAAAGTTATTGTGGGAAGCTTGTGGAAGGCTACCCAAAACGTTTGACCCAAGTGAAACAATTGTAAGGCGATGGTACTAAATACTAACTGAGTGTATTTAAACTTCTGACCCATTGGGAATGTGATGAAATAAATAAAAGCTGAAATAAATAATTCTCTCTACTATTATTCTAACATTTCACATTCTTAAAATATAGTGGTGATCCTAACCTACCTAAAACAGGGAATATTTACTAAGATTAAATGTCAGGAATTGTGAAAAACTGAGTTTAAATGTATTTGGCTGAGGTGTATGTAAACTTCCGACTCCAACTGTATATTTGTAATTTATTGACAGTTTAACACAACAAAATGTTTTTTAAATGCTGAGCTCTTAATGTTCCTGCCAGGCTAATGTGTCACACTCGTAAATGCTTCACAATGTATTTATTTTTGGTCTATAGCCTCGAAATAATTTAAATAATATAGCCTAAATAATTCATTGGTGTTCCTTCTTAGGCTCCCTGTCTGGCTCCTGACATATTTAAAGTGTTTATACTGTATGCTGCTTTATACGACGTGGAGCCTATTTCAAATTATGAGCGCATCTTACACTCACCTTTCCTTGTTGTTTATACATTTCATTCAAATCATATGGTTTGATTTCAATACTTCAAAACCAACTGGTAGGTCCAGTTAGTCACAAAAATAGAAAAATAGGAGCTGTTGGAAAGGACGTTGAGGCCCGGAGCAGTGTGCATGAGCAATGAGCGGGATTTCCGATCCGTTCAACTCGGCGCACATACTTTGACCCGTAAACATGGATGACCGACCGCTTCATGGCATACTGGATCCCCTTTGACTAAATAAGACGTCCTGTGTCATTTAGTTTGTACAGCTTGCTTGTCCCTTTGTGTCAAGTCACTCCAGTTCACACTGATTGTGTGCAATGCCATACGAATCATCACATCTTTATCACTCTCTGTCACAGGTACAATCAAATGTCAGAATTTTCTCCATCTCCTTCTCATACTCTGCTTCCACCGGGCATTCCACTGATTTCAAAACTGGGTCATACCAAAAGGCAAAAGGCCTCCTGCGGGGACGGGGGCCTGGGTTTAACGATAAAAAATAAATACAGTATAAATATATGACAAAACACACATCACAACAAGAAACACAACACTACATAAAGAGAGACCTAAGACAACAACATTGCAAGGCACCAACACATGACAACACAGCATGGTAGCAACACAACATGGTACAAACATTATTGGGCACAGACAACAGCTCAAAGGGCAAGAAGGTAGAGACAACAATACATCACACAAAGCAGCCACAACCGTCCAGTTTGGGTGTTTGTTGCAGCTCGTTCCAGTCGCTAGCTGCAGCGAACTGAAAAGAGGAGTGACCCAGGGATGTGTGTGCTTTGGGGACCTTTAACAGAATGTGACTGGCCGGACAGGTGTTGTATGTGGAGGATGAGGGCTGCAGTAGATATCTCAGATAGGGGGGAGTGAGGCCTAAGAGGGTTTTATAAATAAGCATCAACCAGTGGGTCTTGTGACGGGTATACAGAGATTACTAGTTTACACAGGAGTATAGAGTGCAGTGATGTGTCCTATAAGATTTCCTCATTGTCTGATTCATTTTCAGAGTCAGAAAGTGTAAGCATGGCACGATCGTCCTCTAGAAAGTAGTCCCTCACAACTTTTTCCCACTGACCTTTGTTGATAACGCCTGCTAAATTAAGCAATGTTGTTGAGAGCATTAGCAACACTTTTGCAGTTCTCCATTGCTACTATATCTTTCAAAAAAGCCACGGTAGCAAGGATCATCTACACATACTGAGCAGCTCATGTTATAGACAGAAGCATCCTACATGGCAGACCAATCCGAACTCATCTCTTGGCATGTCCAGCCCATTCATTATCTCAGCCAATCATTGCTAGCATGTCTTATTCCGTGTCTAAACAAACTAGGCTTGCAATTTTAACCATTTTATTTGTATTTACAGATGGCATACGAGCTTGTTATTAAGGCACATGTTCCAGAAGGCAGCTCTGCCAAAAACTGCATTTTGATAAAAATATGTTCAAATGCCTCTCCTGTTAAGTAGTGACGTGCGACATATGGCTAGCTTCCTGAAACAGGTCACATATTAGAAGAGAGCTGTTCAAGTGCAGTGTATTTTCTAAGCACTATAAAGCATGGGGATGTCATAGGAGTAGCCCTGTGTGCTAGACCTTCATATGCATAGAATGTTGGTGCATTCTGTACATTCTGAGTCCATTCATTATGTCTTCATCTTGAAAAGTCCACTAGTTTTGACCCGAGCCCTATAGTGCACAATGTCGGAAATCGGGTGCCATTTGGCATACACACTTTGTGTCAGTTATGTTGTTTTAATGTCTCTCTGGTCTTGTGTCTATTTCAAGTTGTTTTGAAGTGTGTTCTCTGGTGGTGGTGAGCCAACAATACTTCTAATTGACTCTCATTAACTGTCTTTTATCTACCGGACCCCAGATTACACTAATTGTGACGGAGAGTAAATGAATCCTGGCAGATTAATTAGGAATTCATTATTCATGCCATTACACACCAGTAATTGATCCACCCTCCTCCAATGAAGGGATCACGAAAGGTTGCAGACGTGACGTCACTCAACCATCAGAACTGACTGGTCTGTGGGCGGTGAGGGGAAGGAAGCATCTAAGTGGTGGCTGGTGGGTGGCGATATCGGAGGACGGGCTCATTGTAATGGCTGAAATGGAACGGCATCAAAAACATCAGACGTGGTTTCCTTGTTTTTGATATCATTCCATTCAATCTTCAATCCATTCCAGCCATTATTATTAGCCATCCTCCCTCCCTTATCCCCACCAGCGTCCTCTGATCTGTCCCTCTAGGTAAAATCAGCCCTAAATGTCACCCATCAGATGAGCTGACCTGGCTGTTTCCTGTTATTGGTCCCTATGGGGACAGAGGATGACTCGTCTCTCAAATCATCCACTTCCTGCTGAGCCCAGGGGGTTATGGGTGTCTGGGGGAGAGGATCCAGATATTGATGAAGTGTCAGCCTAACTCTCTCTCTCCCTTCTGATAGCACAGACGGGTAAAGTAGCCAAGGTGCCAAAGCAATGTGCATTATCATGGCTCTGGAGTTGTGAGCTGCCAACCAAACTCAATCTCAACTACTTTATAGAACATGCAATTAATAAAAGCTAGTGGGGGGATTTAATCCGAGATCTGTCAGTCTATCAATTTCTTCTTTGTTTCGTTTTTTTGGCCCGATCTTTGGAGATCTGCCGGCTTATCGGCGTCGGCGGTCAAACATCAAGCATTTGATCCAAAGAGCCGTTTGCTCCTTGACGTATGTTCCACATGCCTTTTTTTATTGATGTTGACTGAAAAAAAACGACAAACTGACAAGGTGAGAAGAGGAGACAGAACGACAATTCATTATTTGGCATTCTTTTTTGCCTTTCCCAAGTCAGCGCAGTGTTTTGCATATAAAAGTGTATGCTTTCTAAGCAAATGAGCGATTCTCTTTGATATTGACAACAAAATACCCACTGTGGAAGCTATTTCCCTTTTTCTGAACCCCAAAAATACCTGTATGTGGAGAAGTGATTTTGCTCAATGAGTTGTTTGGGAGATGAGCCCAAACTAGAGCCTGGAGAGAAATACAGAGCCACATGCTGAGGTAAAGACTGGTTTATTGTCTGCACATTATCTCTGTTAGTAATTATGATTCGACAAACTGAATGGATGAACACACCGAGGTCGGCCGCCTTCACTCGGACGGCATTTACTGACTGTGTGTGTGTGTGGGTGTGCAAGTATGTGCATGCATTTCTGTGTGAGTGTGTACATTTGTGGCCGACTGCATCGATTCGGTCTTATGGGTGAGAAGTATAGGAAACAACCAAAGATTTCAAGACTGATAGTTGTAAAAGTAGTAACCTACAATAATGAAAAACAGATTAAGAAAAATACTTTATCTAGTCCTTGGCCTATATCCTAATCTGATTTTGGTACAGGTCATGTTGTTCTTCACGTTACTGTGTCTGGTAAACACACACTATATCAAATAAAATCAAAGTTTATTTGTCAAGTGCACAGGATACAGGAGGTGTAAACAGTACAGTGAAATAGTTTCTTGCATAGTAGCAACATGAAAAATAGAAAATGTCCAGTGTTTATAATTATTACATCACGCTAACCCAACACTCTTGTCTAAATTGATGGGTCGTGTGAAGGAAATGCTATAACCACCCCACACCCACATCTAGCTAACTGGATGGGTCACTATTGTCTAGATACAGTGGGGAGAACAAGTATTTGATACACTGCCGATTTTGCAGGTTTTCCTACTTACAAAGCATGTAGAGGTCTGTAATTTTTATCATAGGTAAACTTCAACTGTGAGAGACGGAATCTAAAACAAAAATCCAGAAAATCACATTGTATGATTTTTAAATAATTAATTTGCATTTTATTGCATGACATAAGTATTTGATCACCTACCAACCAGTAAGAATTCCGGCTCTCACAGACCTGTTAGTTTTTCTTTAAGAAGCCCTCCTGTTCTCCACTCATTACCTGTATTAACTGCACCTGTTTGAACTCGTTACCTGTATAAAAGACACCTGTCCACACACTCAATCAAACAGATTCCAACCTCTCCACAATGGCCAAGACCAGAGAGCTGTGTAAGGACATCAGGGATAAAATTGTAGACCTGCACAAGGCTGGGATGGGCTACAGGACAATAGGCAAGCAGCTTGGTGAGAAGGAAACAACTGTTGGCGCAATTATTACAAAATGGAAGAAGTTCAAGATGACGGTCAATCACCCTCGGTCTGGGGCTCCATGCAAGATTTCACCTCGTGGGGCATCAATGATCATGAGGAAGGTGAGGGATCAGCCCAGAACTACACGGCAGGACCTGGTCAATGACCTGAAGAGAGCTGGGACCACAGTCTCAAAGAAAACCATTAGTAACACACTACGCCGTCATGGATTAAAATCCTGCAGCGCACGCAAGGTCCCCCTGCTCAAGCCAGCGCATGTCCAGGCCCGTCTGAAGTTTGCCAATGGCCATCTGGATGATCCAGAGGAGGAATGGGAGAAGGTCATGTGGTCTGATGAGACAAAAATAGAGCTTTTTGGTCTAAACTCCACTCGCCGTGTTTGGAGGAAGAAGAAGGATGAGTACAACCCCAAGAACACCATCCCAACCGTGAAGCATGGAGGTGGAAACATCATTCTTTGGGGATGCTTTTCTGCAAAGGGGACAGGACGACTGCACCGTATTGAGGAGAGGATGGATGGGGCCATGTATCGCGAGATCTTGACCAACAACCTCCTTCCCTCAGTAAGAGCATTGAAGATGGGTCGTGGCTGGGTCTTCCAGCATGACAACGACCCGAAACACACAGCCAGGGCAACTAAGGAGTGGCTCCGTAAGAAGCATCTCAAGGTCCTGGAGTGGCCTAGCCAGTCTCCAGACCTGAACCCAATAGAAAATCTTTGGAGGGAGCTGAAAGTCCGTATTGCCCAGCGACAGCCCCGAAACCTGAAGGATCTGGAGAAGATCTGTAGGGAGGAGTGGGCCAAAATCCCTGCTGCAGTGTGTGCAAACCTAGTCAAGAACTACAGGAAACGTATGATCTCTGTAATTGCAAACAAAGGTTTCTGTACCAAATATTAAGTTCTGCTTTTCTGATGTATCAAATACTTATGTCATGCAATAAAATGCAAATTAATTACTTAAAAATCATACAATGTGATTTTCTGGATTTTTGTTTTAGATTCCGTCTCTCATAGTTGAAGTGTACCTATGATAAAAATTACAGACCTCTACATGCTTTGTAAGTAGGAAAACCTGCAAAATCGGCAGTGTATCAAATACTTGTTCTCCCCACTGTATGTACACTTTTTCATGAAATACAATAGATGGCCGTAATCACCCACAGACACACCTGGCTAACTTGATGGGTCATGTAATCATCTGGCGAAGTGGAGTTTTTCGTTTAGACATATAGCTAGCTAGGTAGCCAGCTAGCTAAACAATGAACCGGCATAATCCCAACTCATACTACTACCAATACAAACATTGTCATAGCTGTAGAATTAATCTGCAGGTAGCTAAAGTTAACAACTATGTTCAATGTTAGCTAGCTAATATTAGACTATAACTAGAAATATAAATGGATTTCTGATTCATATTACTACACAGATCATACACGTAACGTTAGCTAGCGAGCCAGCAAGCTAACGTTCGCAAGCTAGCGAACAGTGCGCTTTAACTTGCAATGAAAATGATTTTTTGACACGATTTGAAATGTATACAATCTGAAAATGTAGCTAGACTCTTACACATATACATGGATGAATGCTTCACGGCAGACTTGAACCATTTAACTCTGTTTTGTTTGTAACTACATCTTGTTTGGTCAGCGTTGTGTCAAATCACTCCGGTTCACACCGACTGTAGCGTGTGCAAAAAGTAGCCCATCACTTTTTCCAACTGACCTGTCGATAGCGCCTGCTAAATTCAGGGCATCAATATTGTCGAGAAAAGAGGCATGACTTTTGTAGTTCTCGATGTCTGACGTTATATCTTTCAAAAACGGTGCGGCAGAAAGGACCATCAACACATACTGAGCAGCTCATGTTATAAACAGAAGCATGCTACATGGCAGACCAATCCAAACTCATCTCCCGGCATGTCCAGCCCATTCATTATCTCAGCTAATCATGGCTAGCGGGAAGGTTCCTGGCTTTTTCCATGGCTAACCCAACCAGGCTCGTAATTTATTTGTATTTTTGGATGGGATACAAGTTCGTTAATAAGGCACATGAAAGTTCACACGTTCCAGAAGGCATTTCTGAAGAAAAAAAACGGATTTGATAAAAAAATAAATGTTTACGTTCAAATGCCTCTCCTGTGAAGTAGTGACTTGAGACATACACCTAGTTTCCTGAAACAAGTCACATTTGTGTGCATGCGCGTTTCTCTGTGTGTGTGTGTGTGCATATGTGCATTTGTGTGTGTTCTTGCTTATGAGAGAGAGAGAGAGAGCGCAACAGAGAATATTGAGCAGTCACTCAACACTAAAACAACCACACCTGCTAAGGATTTGACGCTGTTTCTCCTAACAGGTAAACTGATGCGACAGATGAGTTATTTTGGGATAATTCTTTAGAGACCAATAGAGATAGATGGATAAAGATGAGAGGGAGAAGACAGATGGCGAGAGAAAGAGATGAGAAAGGAGCGAGAGAGAGAAAGAGAAACAAAGTGACTCATCGAAGAGAAACCACCTGCTTCCGTTTCATTCGTCGTGAATACGACCAGGTTCAACCATGGATATTAATCAACTTACTTCAGCCCTCACATCTTCAGTTAAGTTAAACCCAATGGGATGCCCGGCCAGCCCCAGAATCATTCCTCCACAGACTAGAGCGTACGTAGTTCCATTCCATGGCTCTACACTGTCTGAATGTGATTAGTTAGCCCACACTCTGTTTCTGCCTTAATGTTCCTGTGTCACATGTGATTAGAGGTTGGCCACTCCTGCTCTTCTCCCTGGACCACCGGGCCAGTGTGTGCGTGTGTGTCTACGTGTGTGTCTCTGTGTGTGGATGGATAGATGGCTGGGGATGTGTTCTTAATGAGCTGGATGGATGTTGGAGGAGTCATCTACTGCCGATAACAGGGGACGCATCGTACGGTAGGCATGAGCCTCAGTGGAGCTGCCTTACACCCAGCCACGACTGGCTTTCCTCGGATATGAACAGCATGGGGAAATACAGTGGAAATATAGGATCTAGTGCCAGATGATCAGTCACACACATTCCCTATTCCTGTCGATCTCTCGCTCTCACCCCCTCCCCCCTCCATTCCCCTCTCTCTCCCTCTGGTTAATTCGACATCTATCTGTTTTATCTCTCTGACTCTGAATAGAATTTTCACTCTCCCCCTCTCACTTTTTCGTTGTCCCGTGTGTCTGATGTTAGCTAGGCTTGTGACAGGTTAGTCTTTGCAGAGAGGGGGGGACGACGTGTGCGTGCACGTGCCTGTCACTGGCGCTCCGCTCTTCCTGAACTGTTATGAGTGCAGTTGACACAACTTTACTGGCCTGTCCTTCACCTCCTGACTGACTCACAGTGGCTCCCAGCAGTGACGAAGAGCCCAGAAATCTATACCAGGCTGATAACATCAAGTTCTGGAAGAAATAGTAAACCAATCAATAGCCACACTAAACATGAACAACATGAAGTCACCACTGCACCGCCACCAATATCACACCCACGATTTTGTGGAGGCATGCAGAAATCGATACCATCACTGATGAGTTGTTGGACGGAAACTTTCTCACATCATCATATCACAACGCTCTATTTCGCCTCCAGATGACCGAAGAGTAAGAAAGCCAGGTGTGCGTCCCAAATGGCGCCCTATTCCCTATGGGCACTGGTCAAAAGTAATGCACTATAAATGGAATAGGGTGCCATTTGGGAAGCACCCCAGGCCTTGAGCTAACCAAGGACTAAATCCCCAATGTTCAGCCAGTCAGCCCTAGAGGACAATGGATCAGTATTTAGAGCATGCAGGTGTCATAATGTTTGGCTGCGTCACCTAAGCTAGCTATGGGGTTTTTATGGGATATTATTCACTGTGTTGGACACAGTGGCGTGCGTGACTTTGCAAGTGTTCTGGAGATTAACGTGCAGCAAAACACTGCTCTCTTGCTCCCTCAGTGTCTGGCAGAAATGGACTAGCCACAGGGCCGTTCGGGAAAATGCCAGATGGGCTGGTCCATCTTTAGCCCAGTGGATTTGTCTTAATTTAGGGTTTTGTGCAAAATTATTTGGATAATAATGGAGACCTTGAGGGAAAAAAATGGGCCAGTGTGTTAGAAATGCCAAGGCCTATTTCTGGTACCAATCTGCCCCTGGTGTCTGTATTCTGTGTAGGACAAAAGCATTTCTCATTGGCTTTAATGTAGAGAGAGTGTGCATGTCCCCAATATGCTCGTTGACCACTCTCCCTAAGCAATAAAATACCCCAATCCAGAACCCAGACACCACAGCCCCCAGGGCACATTCATCTCCTAGCTACACGAAGAACCAACACATTACAGCGTAGACACAAGGCATAGGTCAAATACCCCATTGACCAATAGACAAACATATTACTGCCAGCGTAGACTCAAGGCATTGGTCAAATACTCCACTGACCAGTAGACAAACACATTACTCCCTGGGGCTCCACCTTCAAACTCTTAAATGGCCGGGTCAAGTTAACCAATATAGAAATGTATTACTGATCAGCCATAGGATTTCAGACACAAACATGAATGACCAGAAGAAAATGTAGGTCACTATTGCAGGTATAATGGAAAACAGTCTAACTATTAATAGATTTAAATGGCAATCTGGGATTCAGGTCCTTTATGGGGTTTACAGTAAATCACTTTTTCACACATGTGGTTTTTCACTCATGGTTGTATGTTTGGTGATGGACCATGCCAAGTCTGAACATGAGGTCTAGAATGTAGATTATTGTTTTGCCACACAGTGTTAGTGCCTGCTGTAACCACATAGCATATGGTTTAGGGTTTAGGGTCAGTCAAACCCATAAATGGTCATCTCCATCCCAAATGGCACCTTATTTGCTATAAAGTACACTACTTTTAATCAAAAGTCCATTTTAGATGCAGCCATGGAGCATTCACTTGGCATATGTTTGCATTTGTTTTGATGATTTAATCCCAGTGACTTGCTGCTTTCTCTATGAGGTAGCCTGGAGACATAAACTCATGTTGAATACAGCGTTCTGCACTTGAAGTGGGGCATTAAAAAGCTTTAAAGGCTTACAAGGTCAAAATATTATTATTGTTTTTTGGCACCGGACACTTTGAGGTAATTTCAGTGCGGTTTGGATGACTGTCTTCTGCATCCCAAATGGCAGTCTTTAGTGCACTACTTTTGACCAGAGCACTATGGGTTCTGGTCAAAAGTAGTGCACTATTTTGGTAATTGTGTGCCATTTGGGATCCAGCTTCTGTCTATGCAGCCGAAAAGAAACATGTGATGGCAGGAAGTGGATAGCAGGCTAGCAGGCTAAGTGTCAGCCATTTCCATCTGTTACTACCTGTCCATTCCAATTCTGTGGTCAGATCTGGTGGTTTTAGAGCCGTGTCAAGGGTCTGTGACCACTGTCTCTGATGTGTTTGCTATGAATAGCTGTATTTTACTGTAATGTACCACAGGGTGCAAAATCACTGGAGCCGATGGGGGGGGGTGAGGATGAGGAAACAGGCCGAATGACACAGCCCCCCCCCCCCACCATCTCATCATACATTTGTTTGTGCGTGTGTGTTTGTGTCCTGTGGCAGATTCACAGTGACAGGCCCCTGCCTAGACATGACAGGCGACACATGAAGCCTGATACGAGGGCACAATTCCGCTGACAGGCAGGTAATGAAGGGGGCCTCGGCTCCCCTGACACCACGGCTGCCCCGCTAGGTGTCAGCGCTAAAATGGATTACAGGGTGATTGACGGTGGTAATATGACCCTGTCCCTCACAGACCTCTTTCTTTCTGCAGTGACACATCTACCTTGGACATTGGATTTCTGATAGCTTTTTCCTGGTCACAGTCTATTAGATAAGATTACCCATGAAGTTCATGCCATAATGATCTAAGAGTTAAGGTCTTGGGGGGGGGGGAATCGATATATGATACGGTAAACAAGATTCATAGTTGTTTAGATTGCAATATGTATGCAAGTTATGGAAACACACTATTGACATAATATTTCAAACCAACTCCTTGAGATTGAATTGGTAGTCTCGCTGCTAGGTTTGTAAAATGCTGGTAACTTGGTTGGAGGATTCTTGATTTCCTGCTTATTCCCTCAATCCCTCAAGATTTCTGGAATCTTTCAACTGGGATTTCTGGAAAAACTGCGAATTTGGGGAAAGTTACCGGAATTTTGTAACCCTACTGGCTGCACTGGGCTGTTGCCCAATGTAATTATTGGAATAGACAGGTGCAAAGTCATGTGTCAGGCAATTTTTTGAGTTCCGTTTTGTTTTGTTTACACCTGGTTGTTCCCACTTCTCAATAGTCAGGTGTATCCAGTATTACTGGAAAATCCCTGCATTCTCTATGAATGAGAGGGGATGGAGAGATAGAGGGATGTGGATTCCGGTCAGGACTACACAGCTGTGTTAAGGAAAACAGGTCCAGCCTTGTAAAAGAGGACAATAAACAAAAGAGAGAGGGATGGAGGGAGGGGGGGAGGGAAGGGAGAGGACCATAAGGACAGGACTGGTGAGGAATAACCAGAAGGTTTGATGCAGTCGACCCTCAGGTCAAACAGCTGGACCCTACACCCCTACTCCCGCACCCCGCCTCCCCACAACACCCACATCCTTCTGACCACCCTTACCCAAGGTCAGACTCATAACCAGTCATAAAAAATAAAAAAAGCCTTTCATGTACTAACACTCGCACTTAACGTCCCCCCTTCTAGCTCTGACCTTGCTGATAGTTACTTTATTGAGGAAGAATGTACTTACTATGACTTTGATATGTGGCTGTCCCACCTAGCTATCTTAAGATGAATTCACTAACTGTACATTTTTCTGGGTAAGAACATCTGCTAAATTATTCAAATGTAAATGTAAAATGAATCCAGCTCACTCCACCCCCTTCACCTCCCTGCGTTAGGTTCTCAAGTACAGACCCAGAAGGACACAGATGAAACCTCAAACCAGATTTATTCACCCAACTGGATGCTTCAGCTGAATAGTATGGCATGCAAGTCACACAAGCATATATTTATACCATTCGAACTAGGCGGAGTTTGTCTCCTTGTATGTCTCAACTAAACACAGTCAGTGTATGTTGCTGGGCAGAACTAGGTCTGCTCCTCTTTGTTGTCTTTGTCGTGGCACAGCTGGAAGGTCGGAACTGTCTCGAACGGTTGACACCTCGAACGGTTCAGCTCGGACATAGGTTCCAACCTCAGAACCAGAGAAGTATCCTGTTCTGCATCTCTTGATGTACACAACAGGAAAGCAACTTAGACAGATCACGTACTAGTACAGCTCACACGTCAATTACACTGAGTTATTAAACCCCCCAGTCACACCAACCTAAACCACAACAGAACAATCCCTAGAGTAACATTATTATAATTACGGCTAATAAGATAGTTGTAAAGGCTCAGATCACACGGTTCCCAACACCTGAAATGGTTACAAGTACCCTCCTGCCCCCCTCCAACACACCCACACGCATAGAGAGAGAGAGAGAAGGTCTGAGATGGTTAACTGATGATGGACTCAGCAGCTCTTAGGAGAGTATGTTAGAGTATGTTAGAGAGGCTTGGGAAAAACTGAGGATAGGCCGGGGCTGACAGACAGCCTTAAAGGAGATTCTGAGTAGATTCTATGATTGTTCTCTGTAGCTTGTTAGCCTCACAGCCATTCTCCTGTTTACCATTTGTCAGCAAGATGTTCCCCCTGCGTTCCTGTTTCACGCGCTTCTTATCCTTTGTCTCTCTCTCGCTCCTGTCCTCTCTTTCTCGCTCTCTCAATTCAATTCAATTCAATTCAATGGGCTTTATTGGCATGGGAAAAATATTTGAACATTGCCAAAGCAAGTGAAGTAGATAATATACAAAAGTGAAATAAACTATAAAAATGAACAGTAAACATTACACTCACAGAAGTTCCAAAAGAATAAAGACATTACAAATGTCGTATTATGTCTATGTACAGTGTTGTAACGATGTACAAATGGTTAAAGTACACAAGGGAAAATAAATCAACATAAATATGGGTTGTATTTACAATGGTGTTTGTTCTTCACTGGTTGTCCTTTTCTTGTGGCAACAGGTCACAAATCTTGCTGCTGTGATGGCACACTGTGGTATTTCACCCAGTAGATATGGGAGTTTATCAAAATCGGGTTTGTTTTCAAATTCTTTGTGGATCTGTGTAATCTGAGGGAAATATGTGTCTCTAATATGGTCATACATCTGGCAGGAGGTTAGGAAGTGCAGCTCAGTTTCCACCTCATTTTATGGGCAGTGTGCACATAGCCTGTGTTCTCTTGAGAGCCAGGTCTGCCTACGGCGGGAAGAAATGTGTGTGTTCTTTACCTATTTTAACCGCACACTTGTTGTTTGTGTCCATTAATTTTATAATGTCGTATGTCTCATACCACTTTCCATCAATTTGTATAGCAGACCCTCATGCCAAATTGAGTCGAAGGCTTTTTTGAAATCAACAAAGCATGAGAAGACTTTGCCTTTGTTTGTGTTCGTTTGTTTGTCAATTAGGGTGTGCAGGGTGAATATGTGGTCTGTCGTACGATAATTTGGTAAAAAGCCAATTTGACATTTGTTCCGTACATTGTTTTCATTGAGGAAATGTACGAGTCTGCTGGTAATGATAATGCAGAGGATTTTCCCAAGGTTGCTGTTGACGCATGACCCAGGGTAGTTATTGGGGTCAAATTTGTCTCCACTTTTGTGGATTGGGGTGATCAATCCTTGGTTCCAAATATTGGGGAAGGTGCCAGAACTAAGGATGATGTTAAAGAGTTTTAGTATAGCCAATTGGAATTTGTTGTCTGTATATTTGATCATTTCATTGAGGATACCATCAACACCACAGGCCTTTTTGGGTTGGAGGGTTTTTATTTTGTCCTGTTGTTCATTCAAGGTAATTGGAGAATCAAATGGGTTCTGGTAGTCTTTAATAGTTGATTCTAAGATTTGTATTTGATCATGTATAGGTTTTTGATGTTTGTTCTTTGTTATAGAGCCAAAAAGATTGGAGAAGTGGTTTACCCATACATCTCCATTTTGGATAGATAATTCTTTGTGTTGTTGTTTGTTTAGTGTTTTCCAGAAGTGGTTTAAAGTCTATGGATTCTTCAATTACATTGAGCTGATTTCTGACGTGCTGTTCCTTTTCCCGTCATGTATTTCTGTATTGTTTTAGTGATTCACCATAGTGAAGGCGTAGACTCAGGTTTTCTGGGTCTCTATGTTTTTGGTTGGACAGTTGTTCATTTTCTTCTGTTTTCTGTTTAAAATGTTTAGATTAGATAGGGAAGCTGAGAGGTCAAATAAACTGTTGACATTTTTTCTCTAGAAGGGATTGAATTTGTTGTTGCCTAATTGTTTTTTGGTAGGTTTCCACACTACATTCCTTCCATCTATAGCATTTCTTAATATTACTCAGTTCCTTTGGCTTTGATGCCTCATGATTGAGTATTGCTCTGTTCAGGTAGACTGTGATTTTGCTGTGATCTGATAGGGGTGTCAGTGGGCTGACTGTGACTCTTTCTCTCAGTCCCTTGCTTGTGTAACTGGTGTGAAATGGCTAGCTAGTTAGCGGGGTGCTCGCTAATAGCGTTTCAATCGGCGACGTCACATGCTCTGAGACCTTGAAATCGCTGTTTCCCTTGCTCTGCAAGCGCCTCGGCTTTTGTGGAGCGATAGGTAATGATGCGTCGAGGGTGTCAGTTGTTGATGTGTGCAGAGGGTCCCTGGTTCGAGCCCAGGTAGGGGCAAGGAGAGGGAAGGAAGCAATACTGCTACACTTGCACTTGCTCTCTCTCTCTCTCTCTCTCTTTCTCTCGCGGTCACCACACACTCTCCCTTTGGTTGTCACCCACCCTAAAGTGTAGCGTTTTCCTTCAGTCAAATGAGCAAATCGCCCTCTAGTGGCCTCACGGGGGGGAACATTATTCCTATTTTTCCTGATTTTATAATTAATAAACACTAATAAAAAAAATTACCGCCGAAAATCTGGTGTTTCTATCTCAAATGGTTTTGTTATATTTCAGTCTTCTGTGATGCATATAAAGTCTAATATTGGGATGCAAACTCAAAATTGAATACATTTCAACTCTACATCTGACATGGTACAGGTGTCTTCTTTTTTAAAGTCCAGAACCATGTGTGTGAGGTGTATGCTTTTGTTTCAAAGTAGATTTATTTAAGCCTACCAAGAAACACTGTGTGACTCTGATTCAACCCACTGCAGTAAAACGCTAAACTCAATAATTGGACTCAACTCAATAATTACACAGTGATCGGCTTTTTAATGACACATGGATTTATGGACTGGATAACAATAAATGGACAGCATAAAATAAAATAAAAGCTTAATTTAAGTCACTTATGAACCATTTCAAGGCACTAATGTGGGAATTGTATCCCTCTTCCTCTCCAGACTAGGTTTAGATGTGTGAGACTGCCAACGGCACATTATTAGGATGCCATGTTGCTGTGTATCTGTTAATTACCACATAGACAGATGGTAAATAAGTGCTGCATACTTGCACCCGTGCATGTGTGTGTGTGCGTATGTCTGTATGTCTGTGTGGCATCTGTTACCCCCAAGCCCACTCAGGCACCCGAGAGCGCGCGCCCACACTCACTCCCACAGAAACAAAAAGCACACACACGTGCAGATAAGCACACCGGACTCATAGTCCCTGAGAGCCACTCGTTTCTGTCATAGCCTGAATAACACAATGGATTAAATGAAGAGTGGTCCACTGTGGGAACACTGTCTGAGCTTTATAGTGCACTACTTTTGACCCTATGGGCCCTTGTCAAAAGTAGTGCACTGTATAGGGAATAGGGTGCCATTTGGGACGCAGACACTGATGCCCAAACAGCTCTATAGTTTCTTTATTTGTCAACATATCAATGCCAAACTTAACATGGTTCATCTTGGTAATGTCTTTGAGTATCCTAAAACGTTTCAAGTTAATAGACCATTGTGGAGTACATTTACAAATGATATGCCTACATACCAAATTTGTATTCAACGGTTTTCGAAAAGGTCCAATGGAGGACAATCTATCTTGACTGACCTTATGGGTCCTTGAGACACATTTGTTCAGCATGAGTAAAGACACCTACATTCAATGTTTCAAGTCTCTAGGTCAAATGGGGCGACGGATATGAGGGTTTAAGTGATACTGATTATAACAGTGCTCCCTTTAGGGCAAATCGGTGCCATTCTTTTTGACTGCGTTACTCATGGCCTGTAGTTTCTGTGTGCCAAATTAGACATAAAGTTACACTCAGTGTGTTTGACCTGATGAAGGTTGTCAATAAAACATTGTCAATAAAGCAGTGAATTGGGAGCTTTAACAGTGTGCATGCCTTCTTGTTCTATACTAGACAAAAAGTGACCAATCTATTCTTGACTTATTTGACCATGTCAAGAAAAAAAGAAAAAAAATCATTCAGACGATAACAATAGGCGTTCACAGCTTCACTTCGCTGTGAACCCCTAAAAAAAGAACTGTTCCTTTTCTTCTTAAAGAAACACCAATTACCAGAGTTTGCTGCAGGATGTGTGACATTAAATGAAACACTGTCAATTTAGTCTTTGATGCAATTAAAATGTCTGTGGATGCATCTATGCGTCTATTATTGCTGGTGAGGATGACAAGTGTTGTTTGAATACTCAGTACTGTTATGTTGGCTCTTTTTCTCAAGTGTCGGTGTATTAATGTGGTTTCATTCTCTCACGCTGCAAAGAACTCCGGTATTTTCACCCTGCACTGCTTTCCGCATTGATTTTCCTTCATGCCGCTGGGATAAATATCAAGGCAATAACCAGCAGGAACAAATATTTTAAATAGGCTTAACTTCAAATATAAATAAATATTTGTTTGACTTCATAGAAAACCTGTGTAAACTAACTCCGCTCGTTATTTCCCAACTCTTTTCCATTTGGAGTAAATCCAAGATGGATCCTCTAGTTGCATTCCTCGTCAACCTATAATGGTATCCTAATGCTATAATCGGTTGATATATCATCAAAAAGTTTTCATTTTGTCTTCATGTTTTGAAGGACATTTCCCGTTTGTGAATTTACTTTGGAATAGCTATTCATCCAGGGAAGCATGTGAATTGCAATATCAACAGAGAAGAGTGGCTATCATTTAATTGGTTGCCCTTCCCCTATTGCATTTACATTTACATTTAAGTCATTTAGCAGACGCTCTTATCCAGAGCGACTTACAAATTGGTGCATTCACCTTATGATATCCAGTGGAACAACCACTTTACAATAGTGCATCTAACTCTTTTAAGGGGGGGGGTTAGAAGGATTACTTTATCATTTGGTCTCTTGTCTGATGAGAGCCTCATATACTGTACTGTAGGACTCTATGGTTGAGTCCCAAATGGGACTCTATTCCCATAGGCTCTGGTCAAAATGAGTGCGCTACATTTAACCTTTATTTAACTAGGCAAGTCAGTTAAGAACAAATTCTTATTTACAATGAAGGCCTGGGAACAGTGGGTTAACTGCCTTTTTCATATTACATAGGGAATAGCGTGCCATTTGGGACAGAACCTATATGTCAGACCGCTCTCTCAGTCCTGGCTGCCTCACAGAAGATGTTGAGGGAGCAAAGCTCATATCTCTAGCTTTCCTCTGTGTTTCCTCTGTTGCTGACTTGTGTCCACGGCTGTCTCTCTGCCTCTCCTTTTGTCTTCTCCCCAGAGACAAGCAGGCTAGAGGAGAAGCCTGTAATATCCCCTGCAGCTTCAGGTAGCTTCAGGTCTCTCTCTCTCTCTGACAGCTATGCACATACAGCCTCGGCCCCAGCCGTATCCCCCCTGGGGATTTTCTTCCCTCATCCCTCAGTACCACTGACTGATTTCTTCCCTCTCTCGCTCTCCCTTTCATCATAACCTACTGGTGGCAGAGGCACATTGTCGGGACAATGCAGTTTGAATGCCTCAGTGCAGTGACATTTTAGACAGGATTTTGGTGTCTTATTTGTGATACACTGCAGATATACCTGTGACCGATGATCCACAATGAGGTCAGAAGGAGGTTGAGTTGAAAGGGGAAAATGTCAGAGATGGTTTTTGTTTACGGCAAACAGCACTGCTGTTGCTACTACAATACTCCATTTTGTAATGTTTTATTTATATACTCCAGTCTTCCTCTGGTGCTGTCTGTATGCATTTACCTTTCAATGTCTCCCTTCCCCATACTGTAGTTGGCAACTCCAGAGTGGAGGAGAGGAGAGGGGCTATTCCTAGTGGTACCACTACCTTTCCTTCTCTTCTCCCCTGGCTGGTTAGGGCTGGCAGCCACGGATGTGTCTGAGAGGCCTGTGAGTTTGATCAATGGAACCAGGGCCCATGGGCCCTGACCTCAAGGGTGCCCCCATTGATTTGATTAGATATCATGATAACATGGCATAAGTCATTACAAAATGTGTAGAATTGCAGGGAATGAACTTTAAAACTGCTATTATTACTATTATTTTCACTCCGCACCATGGCAAAATGTGTAGAATTTCTGAAAACTTTAAAGCTGCAAAACAAATTCTATGCTCCATGCCAACATGTGTTGAATTGCAGGAAATTTACTTTAAAACGGACATTTTTCTCTCCACCATCAAGAGGAGGGCCACTAAAATGTTTTGCTGCTAGGTGGGGGCCCCCCAACCAAATCTAGCTTAGGGCCCCCAAAAGGCTAGAACCGGCCTTTAATGGAGCCCAGAGTGGCAGAACCAGGGCCAAGGAGCTGATGGCAGAGAGCCCGGCGGCATGGCACCGATGTGACACACACATTATCCCCATCAGGTCTGGAGGCCTTGAGAGGTGATTGATGGGGTGTGTGGGTGCCAAGGAACATCCATCTCTCTAGAAGTGCTAGAAGGCCCCCACCAGCACTCCCACCTCTACCTTTTCTTGAATCTCTGAAAGAAAGATAGAAGAGAAGGCGAGTGCGAGGATAGTTTTGGAGAGGAGGGAATACTGGAATATAACCCCATTTGCATTCTAGCCTCGCGGATTCAAGCCTACCCGGCTGTGTTTGTTTGCCTGACTGTCTATCTCTATTAAAGATTCCATCAGCGCAGTAGGCTGTGCTCCGGCGTAAGATGGATGGTGCCATCAGTCCTGAAGTGTGCGATTGGACTTCAAAGTAAATCTCAGCTTTGTTAAAAATACACTCAAGAAAAGCTATTATACCTTATTTATCATAGTGATTCAGGAGTAAAATTAAAATGGATAATAATATGCTCCACGAACATCAGACAACTATAGAGAAAAACCCTCACATTGCTGAAATAAGTCACTAACCAAAGTAATAGTGAAGATAGCACTCTTTTGCTAAGTGCAGAGATGTATTATTGGTAATGCGGGGACTTCTAAGAATGCTACTGACTTTGTGGCGCAGCAGAAAGATCAGGGCACCCCAAATCCAGAGATTGTGAGTTCAAATCCCAGGTGGGGTCATATTGAAAGGTCAGCACTAAGTGATCATGTCAAATGTAATCACATTGATTAAAGATGTGTACACTGTTTTAGCTGAACAGTGTACCACTTACCTTAGAACCCCCCTCACCATTTCATTACTTCCCTTACAAAAAAACATATGAAATTGAATTTTTACATATATAATAGCTGTTTTCACATGTTGAGCTGAAAACTGAAATGCAACTATCACATGTGAAACACAATCACATGTAAATGCAGTTTTACATGTGAATGTTTTTGTTGTTGTTGCTACATAGTAGTGTCCTGCTACCACATGTTGAAAATTTATCTTTCTCTAAAACAAGAAATCTATTACTAGTAAGAAGTATTTGGGGTACATTGCATAAATACATTTCAGTTTTGTGACCTGCGTCTTTAAACCAATGTTAAAATGAATAATTTAGTTCTACAACATCAAGAATCAATGAAGTGCCTACGCTGTCACAAAATGTTGAGTAATCTGGCTTATTTATTACTATCATTCAGGGCTTTACACTGACATTTTTTACGTGGAATACGTGATGTGCTCCTAAGCAGAAATGTAGTGTCACACAAATAAATCTAGGAGATCAATTAAAGGATTTGAGTGTTTTAATGTTAAGAAATTACTAAACGTTTTTAGGAGTGATCCATGTGATCCATGAAAAAAAAAAAAAAAAAAGTTCCCAAATGCTCTGTGTGACCACCCGCCAACATGGCTGGTGAAATTGACATTCTTACCTGCCTATGACAAAATCTACATGCATTTACAGTGGGGCAAAAAGTATTTAGTCAGCCACCAATTGTGCAAGTTCTCCCACTTAAAAAGATGAGAGAGGCCTGTAATTTTCATCATAGGTACACTTCAACTATGACAGACAAAATGAGAAAACAAAAATCCAGAAAATCACATTGTAGGATTTTTAATGAATTTATTTGCAAATTATGGTGGAAAATAAGTATTTGGTCAATAACAAAAGTTTATCTCAATACTTTGTTATATACCCTTTGTTGGCAATGACAGAGGTCAAATGTTTTCTGTAAGTCTTCACAAGGTTTTCAAACACTGTTGCTGGTATTTTGGCCCATTCCTCCATGCAGATCTCCTCTAGAGCAGTGATGTTTTGGGGCTGTTGCTGGGCAACACGGACTTTCAACTCCCTCCAAAGATTTTCTATGGGGTTGAGATCTGGAGACTGGCTAGGCCACTCCAGGACCTTGAAATGCGTCTTACGTAGCCACTCCTTCGTTGCCCGGGCGGTGTGTTTGGGATCATTGTCATGCTGAAAGATCTTCAATGCCCTTGCTGATGGAAGGAGGTTTTCACTCAAAATCTCACGATACATGGCCCCATTCATTCTTTCCTTTACACGGATCAGTCGTCCTGGTCCCTTTGCAGAAAAACAGCCCCAAAGCATGATGTTTCCACCCCCATGCTTCACAGTAGGTATAGTGTTCTTTGGATGCAACTCAGCATTCTTTGTCCTCCAAACACGACGAGTTGAGTTTTTACCAAAAAGTTATATTTTGGTTTCATCTGACCATATGACATTCTCCCAATCTTCTTCTGGATCATCCAAATGCTCTCTAGCAAACTTCAGACGGGCCTGGACATGTACTGGCTTAAGCAGGGGGACACGTCTGGCACTGCAGGATTTGAGTCCCTGGCGGCGTAGTGTGTTACTGATGGTAGGCTTTGATGGTAGGCTTTGATGATCACCAAACGTGATCATGACAGGTTAAAAATACCAAAAGCTATTTTAATTTGGGAACAGGTCGAAACACGAATGAAACATTCATGGACGTTAAGCTAGATAGCAGTTTGTCCTGGGAGATTAATATTGGGTTGTTATTTTACCTGATCATGATCCACTTTTTAGCAGGTTCGTTGTAGAATGTTTTTCTGCATTGTACAAAAATCATGTGTTTCTCTACTGGGACAATTAATCAAAAGATAAAAAGTGAGGGCCTCCCGGGTGGTGCAGTGGTCTAGGGCACTGCATCGCAGCGCTAGCTATGCCACCAGAGACTCTGGGTTCGCGCCCAGGCTCTGTCGCAGCCGGTCCATGGGGCGACGCACAATTGGCCTAGCGTCGTCCGGGTTAGGGAGGGTTTGGCCGGTAGGGATATCCTTGTCTCATCGTGCACCAGCGACTCCTGTGGTGGGCTGGGTGCAGTGCACGCTAACCAAGGTCACCAGGTGCACAGTGTTTCCTCCGACACATTGGTGCGGCTGGCTTCCGGGTTGGAGGCGTGCTGTGTTAAGAAGCTGTGCGGCTTTGTTGGGTTGTGTTTCGGAGGACGCATGGCTTTCGACCTTCGTCTCTCCCGAGCCCGTATGGGAGTTGTAGCGATGAGACAAGATAGTAATTACTAACAATTGGGGAGAAAAGGGGGTAAAAAAAAAAAAAGATAAAAGGGAAACCTAGTTTGTTTTCTTTGATTAATGCCTCCTTGTTCGTCTTACAAGCAACCACGTGGTGTTGTAGCTTCGTGAAAAGGAGATGGGAGAGGCAGAACTATTATAGGTATTCAAGTTCTATTTTAGCATTCGGCATCGCAAACGCTCGTTCACGCGCGAGCAGTGTGGATGAAATGATTGATTAACATGTATGTGTACATTTATATTGCAACATAATGGAGACCATCAGTCAGTAAGATATAGCAAATTGTGATTCCTGGTTAGTCTTTTACTATCCTTACCAACTTAGGCAATTTTAATTTAGCTAAGGTCTACAGCGCTGCCTGTATTGAAGGGCAATTACGCCACTTCCCAACCTCCCATTTATCATCTCCAGCACCAAACCAATGCCTACTTATGTGAAAACAGAGTTTCTATGATCTGTGGTTAAAAGGATAAAAAATAAAGGTAAAACACAGTGATTTTGTACAAATCTGATAATGTCATCGGGTATAATTTTTTTCCCGTATTTTTTTCCCACAAAACTTGAAATGAGGTTGAAAAGTGGTGGAGTTGCCCTTTAATGTTGGCATTCCAATTACAGGAAAATGTGCACACTAAGTGAAAATGGGGATTTGCATAAATCGCTGACTGAATGAGGCTGATGTCGGTTTGAAGCATGCTCAAGGGCTTGTTTCGTTCGTGATGTGAACCCGAAAATACATTTTTCTCTGTGGTCGCAACATTAATTAGAGATGGTGGAAACAGGAGAGCTTCGTATTTACGTTTAATTAACCTTTTACTGTGAGTGAGTCGAGGAGTCATTCGAAAATCGATGCATTATTCAAACGACAGCGCAGATATGGACAAGGCCCATTTCTTGCTGTCTCACATTGAAGAGAAGTACGGTGATATGTTTGTCAGTATGGTTTAGTACGGTCCTGTGTGGCTCAGTCGGTAAAGCATGGCTCTTGCAACACCTGGTTCGTTGCTTTGATTCCTGCTGGGAAAATGTATGACTAAGTCGCTTCGGAGAAAAAGCATCTGCTTAATGCATGATATCATGTTGTTATATTAAGTCTTCCGGTAAAACCAAAGGCACGTTTACAGTTTCCTATCGGACCTGGTCTCTACTGTTTTTCTAAAGTTCATTCATTGACTGGTGTCTCATTCTGTAAAGTTCCTGGGAAGACGTTGCTGCTTTGCTATTGACAATGTTCAGCTTTGTTTGGAGAGTGACTGAACTGGAATGCAATTATAGACTCCATTGTGAGTGGGATGTGGCTTTCTATCACAGTTTGTCAACAGATTCCACCAAAGGCTGGCTTTGGGTGCTTGACCTGGGAGACTTATCCATACGGCGTGTCTGTGTGTTCGTGTGCGTGCGTGTGCATTCGTTGGTTTGTTCTGGAACTCTCCACATTCTGGACACGGTGTTTGGAAATACTTGATGCTTGTGTCTATTTTAGCTATCTTACCTTATCCCTTCCTCCGATGAAGGTATTACGTCTCAACTTAGTTAAACAGATGAGGAATTTCATGAGTAGAATCTTGACCAGGTTTCTATGTAAAAACGGAACAGGTCGCCCACTGGCACCAAGAGAGAAGAACCCATCAAAAAATGTGTATTAACTGTGAAAAGGGAAGAGACAACCCCGAATAAACGCTGTGGGATTTAAGAGGCAGAAGCCTTGCTTGATCCAGGATATCCCCTTAGCTGTATGCTTGGTATAAGCTGGCTCTCTGTGTCTGTCTGTCACTCTGGGTTACCTACTGAGAGCTCCATGGCTTACTGAGAGATAGAAGCTGTCTAATTAAAGGAAAATACCACTCAAAAACGAGGTTTTCACTTTTCTTCTCATCATTCCGTTGTTGATACAGTCCCAAAAGATTTTGCATGGCAGCAGTCAAGTATAGGATTTTCTTGATGATGTGTTTTGCATCATTTGATGCATTTTGCATCTTCATGATGATTTGGCAAATTACAATTTGCTTCCTGAAAGTCCAAGGGCCCTCACTGGGCCTTTATATCCCCTCAGAGAAAGAAGAACCACTGATAAAACACACAGAGACAGTCAATCAACAGATACACACAGACACACACACAGACACAGAGACACACAAGCACACACCCACACACACACACACACACATGACCAAACATCAATAGACCAACAGTTTTTGATTTAATAATTAGACATGCCACTATGATAACATATCAAGCTCGACTGCTCAACTGTTTTTTTTTTCAAACTCTAACAATGGATGGTGATGAAAAGGTTGGGCTCATGGTCCTGTTCCAACTCCTGTGCTGTAGAGACGTGGGAACAGAGTCCATCTCTGGTTCTCAGGTAGATAGAATCTGTCCCTACCTGTTCTCTTACTCTAATGATCCTTATCTTAGTTAACGTAACTTCCATCGGTGATGGGAAAATGTGATCTTAGTTCCCACAACGTCTCACAGTGATGGGAAAAGCAGAAGAAGCAGGAGAAATATTGTGTGAGAAGCAGACGAAATACAGGCGTACCCAAAACACACATTAATACACGCACCCACATACACACTATCATACGCATCCTCGCACACACATGCACACAAGCACACACACAGACACACACACACGCATAGGTGACAGCTTAGGGGATGAAGGAACTGGTATTGTCTGTGAAGTGGCGTGTCTGAATGGAACTCAGGGCTTATTGTACATCCTAACCCAGTCCATTCACTGCTACAGCTTTGACCACTTTCAATTTTGGGCTCTGCTGAGCAAGACCTCTGAGGGAGCAATATTTGGAGAAGAGAAGAGAAGAGAAGAGTGAGGTCACTCAGATGAGAGATGTAGTCCTTTTATGCGAAACGTGTGAAAAGATTCCGTAACAACGTTTGTCTTGCTTTGTCAGCAGCGAATGACAAAAACACTACGTGTGCTCATTATACTGTAGCGAATAGCGACGTGGTGTAATGTTTAACAGTTGTTGTGTAATTCTTACTTATGCGTTGCTTGCCAGGCCTGCTCTCTCTCATGGTAGAATTATTCAAGTGCCCCAAGGCCGAGGAGCAGACCTGTACATTACCTCAGCTTCTAAATTGAAATGTGGAATGAGAACCAGCACTCTGTCGCACACAAACAAACGCACACATGCGCACACATAAGCGCACACGCACACGCACACACACACACACACACACACACACACACACACACACACACACACACACACACACACACACGCACACACACACGCGCACGCGCACGCGCACACACACACACACACACACACACACACACACACACACACACACACACACACACACACACACACACACACACACACACACAACCAGTACTCTGTCCTGTACTCTATCACTCAAAATGAGCCAGACGCAGCAGCAGCAGCACTTCATCCGTTTATATGCAGATGATACAGTCTTATACTCAGCTGGCCCCTCCCTGGATTTTGTGTTAAATGCTCTACAACAAAGCTTTCTTAGTGTCCAACAAGCTTTCTCTACCCTTAACCTTGTTCTGAACACCTCCAAAACAAAGGTCATGTGGTTTGGAAAGAAGAAAGCCCCTCTCCCCCCAGGTGTGATTACTACCTCTGAGGGTTTAGAGCTTGAGGTAGTCACCTCATACAAGTACTTGGGAGTATGGCAAGATGGTGCACTGTCCTTCTCTCAGCACATATCAAAGCTGCAGGCTAAAGTTAAATCTAGACTTGGTCTCCTATATCGTAATCGCTCCTCTTTCACCCCAGCTGCCAAACTAACCCTGATTCAGATGACCATCCTACCCTGCTAGATTACAGAGATGTAATTTATAGATCGGCAGGTAAGGGTGCTCTCAAGGGGCTAGATGTTTTTTACCATTTGGCCATCAGTTTTGCCACCAATGCTCCTTATAGGACACATCACTGCACTCTATACTCCTCTGTAAACTGGTCATCTCTGTATACCCGTCGCAAGGCCCACTGGTTGATGCTTCTTTATAAAACCCTCTGAGATATCTACTGCAGCCCTCATCCTCCACATACAATACCTGTTCTGCAAAGTCACATTCTGTTAAAGGTCCCCAAAGCACACACATCCCTGGGTCGCTCGTCTTTTTAGTTCACTGCAGATAGCGACTGGATGGAGCTGCAATTAACACTCAAACTGGACAGTTTTATCTCAATCTCTTCATTCAAAGACTCAATCATGGAAAATGACCGACAGTTGTGGCTGCTTTGCGTGATGTATTGTTGTCTCTACCTTCTTGCCCTTTGTGCTGTTGTTTGTGCCCAATAATGTTTGTACCATCTTGTGTTGCTACCATGTTGTTGTCATGTTGTGTTGCTACCATGCTGTGTTGTCATGTGTTGCTGCCTTGCTATGTTGTTGTCTAGGTCTCTCTTCATGCAGTGTTGTGTTGTCTCTCTTGTCATGCTGTGTGTTTTGTCCTATATTTATATTTTATTTTTTAATCCCAGCCCCCGTCCCCGCAGTAGGCCTTTTGCCTTTTGGTAGGCTGTCATTGTAAATAAGAATTTGTTTTGAACTGACTTGCCTAGTGAAATAAAGGTGAAATAAAATAAATGGATGCCTGACCAGAATGTGGAAATCCACAAGCCCTCTGTCACTCAAACTGTACAGTAATGATACCCAGGAATACACTTATTTGTGGTTCTCCACCTCGTCCTTCTCTCTTTATCTGTTTCTTCTTTCTTTCTGGCTTTCTTATGCTCTCTGTCTGACTACATGGAACTCTATTCCACATCAAGTAACTCACGAGAGCAGTGATTTTTTTTTTTTTTACATTTAAAAACAGATTAAACTACACCTTATGGAACGTATGGCCTTTGAAGAGACACACACAGGCACACACGCTAACACACACACTCTACACACACGTGCATTGTAATGTTGTAGATTATAGATATGTAGTGGTAAAGTAGTGGTGTTAAAATGTGTAGTACGATGTACTGTTATGTTCATTTTGTGATGTAACTGCTTTATTCTTGTTTGGAGCCCAGAAGAGTGCGCGCGCACACACACACACACACACTGTGACAGAACCCTTCATTGGATCAGAGTTTCCCCGGACACTAGCGGACCAGAGTGTGAACACAACATTAGTCTTGATCATCTCCCAGCTCTTGCATGGAAGTAATTAACACTTTGGACGGGTGGAGATAGTTTTTTATTTATGGCCCATTTTTCTCGCCTCTTTCTTCCGCTCGGCATGCGTCACACTAGGTTTTTTTTACGACAGCCCCAAACATGTTACAAGACTCTTGGGAATACTTTGTTCCACTTTTAATATTTTTATATGGACTGCATTATCAAATGTCCCTCTTGATATATCTAGTCAGGTCCATCATTATTGGCACCCTTGATAAAGTTGTATTGTATGCTCATACATTCAAATCAAATCACATCACATTTTATTTGTCACGTGCCGAATACACCTTACAGTGAAATGCTTACTTACGAGCCCTTAACCAACGATGCAGTTTTAAGAAAATACATTTAAAAAAGTAGAAGACAAGAATAATAAATAATTAAAGAGCAGCAGTAAATAACAATAGCTATATACAGGGGGTACCGGTACAGAGTCAGTGTCAATGTGCGGGGGCACCTGTGTCGAGGTATTTGAGATAATTATGTACATGCAGGTAGGGTTGTCAAAGTGGCTATGCATAGATAATAACAGAGAGTAGCAGCAGCGTAGTGGGGGGGGGGTTGCAAATAGTCTGGGTAGCCATGTGATTAGCTGTTCAGGAGTCTTATGGCTTGGGGGTAGAAACTGTTTAGAAGCCTCTTGGACCTAGACTTGGCGCTGCGGTACTGCTTGCCATGCGGTAGCAGAGAGAACAGTCTATGACTAAGGTGGCTGGAGTCTTTGATTATTTTTAGGGCCTTCCTCTGACACCGCCTGTTAAAGAGGTCCTGGATGGCAGGAAGCTTGGCCCCGGTGATACACTGGGCTGTACGCACTACTCTCTGTAGTGCCTTGCGGTCGGAGGCCGAGCAGTTGCCATACCAGGCAGTGACGCAACCCGTCAGGATGCTCTCGATGGTGCAGCTGTAAAATATTTTGAGGATCTGAGGACCCATGCCAAATCTTTTCAGTCTCCTGAGGGGGAATAGGTTTTGTCGTGCCCTCTTCACGACTGTCTTGGTGTGCTTGGACCATGTTAGTTTGTTGTTGATGTGGACGCCAAGGAACTCGAATCTCTCAACATGCTCCACTACAGCCCCGTCGATGAGGATGGGGGCGTGCTCGGTCCTCTTTTTCCTGTCGTCCACAATCATCTCCTTTTGATCATTATAGCTCAGTATTTGTATTATTTCTTTTATCGTCTTTTTTGCTCATCTTTATCAAGGGTGCCAATAATTATGGACCTGACTGTGTATGCACTACTATTTTCTATTACATGTGGGCCCTTGTCAAAAGTGGTGCACTACATAGAGAATATGGTACGATTTACAGGTGCTGTTTGCCCTAGGAGGACTACTAATTTGTCTATGTCTTCTCTCCGGGGTAATTAGGACATGTTGAAACAGGTAGAGAGAACAGCACACTTTCTTCTGTATAATTACAGAGGCTGGAAGGTGGCTTTCATGTCTTTGTTATTCTTAACGTTCCTCTTTTTGTCTCCACGCCTTCTAGAACAGACAAATCAGACGCGTCTACAGCGTAAAACAATTACTCCCTCAAAGAACATAAACTATGGCTAATCTGAACTACTGTAAGATTCATGTAGATTATAATCAAAGCCAGTAGTATAACTAAAATCAACGCGTTACCCTTTCTGCGTAATATCAGCTGTAACCGATGAAATGAACTGAGAGTTGGCTGTGAAGAGTTTTTTTAGAGAGAGTACAGAGTAAGTCTGTGAAGGATCTGTAAACAACCCCCCCTACCTCATCTATCATCTCATATTTAATGTGAAATCAGGTCCGCCATTTTCACTAAAACTCTCTTTATGGACACATAAGTCAAATCCTCTCTCTGCTTTCTACTCCCTCTGTTTAGATTGACCATGGCTGCTAAGTATTCTCCTGGAAGGTGTTTCTATCTATGAATTCATCCCCAATGGCACTTTATTCCTTATAGTGCACTACTTTTGACCAGGGCCCATGGAGCTCTGTTCAAAGGTAGTGGACTACATATATAGGGATAGCTTGCTATTTTGGACACATTCTTTTTTCCCTCTGTTTTCTTCTCTTGCTGTTTCCCTCACTATGTGTCAGTATGTCCATACCCATTCCCATTGCACTTGGGTAGTGCTGAGCTATTAGTGTTTTTTTGAAGTCTGTTCGGTTTCGGTTTGGATTATTTAAAAAAAATAATCACGGTTTTCGATTTTTGCGGTTGAATGCTGTAACAGCACAGAATGAAACAATTCATAAATTGTCCCATGATAGTAGTGATTGCCCGTTACAGCTTATCACTTATTAACCGTCATATATTCAAATTACAGTACTTTAATAAAATATTTAATTTGCTGTGTATATTACATTCGTATTATTTCATGACTTTATTATTTCATCCCACGTCATCATCTCATCTCTACAGAGATGCTGCCAATACTGTTACAAAGTCACTATTTTGCAGTTCTTCAAAGTAATTAAGGCATACTTTCATGACTGCTGAATTCCAACCATTAATAACTTTGATTATGTATTTTCAGGTAGAAATGCCTCGCGAAGCAACAGCTGCTCGCTATATCCCATCAAGGTGTGCATTCTCGTCTCTTCGGTGGCAGGCGTAAAAGAAACACAGACCGGACAAGTAGATGCGCATGGGATTATGGTCATTGTAGTTAATTACGACGTTTTGTGCGCTAAACTATGTCAAATATTGGCCTGTTGGAAACTACAACTCCCTACAACATTGCAGTTGAGGCTGGATCTGATTTTATCTCTGGGGAAAGTATGCAGAAAAAAAACCTATAGGAAATGGAATTCAAATAATTGAACCATTGGTCAAACCTTTCTGTCTGACACCCCCATCTGGACCTGTGGACATATCTGAGAAGCTTCAAGTTCTCTTGACACAGAGCACAGGCCATTTTTGCTGTTTGCTGCTGTCTAAGACTGACAGAAAATAAAAGTAGTGTACATCTTTCCTCTCCTCCCACCCCATCTCATTCTTTGGAAATAAACATCCAAGCAGTCACCCACTGCTTTTGTCTTCGATGTAATTATTTACCTTGATCTAGTATTCGTTTTCTACCAAGCAACGGCAGTGTCTGCACTCTGTGCCACGCTGGTTTTACTGATGTGTTTTATGGATTTCTGGCCTGTAGTATAGTGTTGATCTTGTGAATCGATATCCTGGATGAGCGATGCCAGACAGACCCATGAGGAGAGTTAGACTTCAGAACCCATACTCATAGAACACTTCGAACCATTCTGTCACTCTCTTCTCCCTCAGTTAGTTAGACAGAAAAGCTCTGTCCTTTTTTATTTTGGGGGGCATTTTCTCCCCGTCACGCTGGCCTTTCCATCTCTCTCTCCCTCGCTCCCCTTTCTCTCGCTCCCTGACCCAGCCATAAGGGCCAAGCTCACTGTTTGTTTTCTTCTTCAGGAGATTAATTAAGATGAATATATCAAGTAGACCTTGACTACTCAAGCATGTCATCCAGCACGATCACCCGGCTCTCCCGTTGTGCTCAGAAACATTCAAGTGGACCAATTGGGGAAAGGAACTGTGGGGGGGAAGGTTGTTTGCAGTGTCCATTTTGCTTTTTACATCAACTTTTCTGGCTCGTGTTTCTAACTTTGCGGCTCAAGGCTGAGGTTTTTTGCGGACATTTCCCAGGCCCCCAGCTGTGTCTGTGGATCATGACAGAACACTTCTGACATTACCACCCACTGAAGGATCACTAATGAGGGGAACCCGCCGGAACGATCATAGAAATAATTGTAATTTACTCCCATTAAATTGGAATCATAATATTTGGAACCTCGTTAATTTCTAATGTTTTCACATTGTGTGCAACCAATTACGTGCAATTTCTCTGCCTAGATGTTTCCCTTTTGCTGTTTTCTCCGAGATAGTTTTCAGAGGAAAGCACAAACTAAACTGTGGGAGATCTCCGGGGGAGACACCCTTGGGTTTTCTGACCTCAATGATACTTCCTGATAGCCAGGTCAAGCAAACTGACCGCTGTGCTCACAAGATCAGTCTGGTTTCTTCCTGGTTAAATAAAATCGAAATGAAACAGCACTGAGTATTAGGTACATCAGTAGACCTTGTCTTATAGTGTCTTATAGGATCTCTATGGCTTCTCAGCCCCACCTCAGATAGGTGCTTATATGTCCAGGGTTTCTGTGGATACCCTAGGGCCCCAGGGTGGTGTCTCCAGGGTACTTGGCAGGGGCTCCTGCTACATTGATGAAGCAGCTTTCAGTGGGAGAAGGGTGGAAAAGACACCCCTGAAAAAGAGAGTTATACACAGCTTAGGAAACTAATGGAGCCTTTATGCCAAAAGGCTTCCCTCCAACAACACTATTCCATCACACACACACACACACACACACACACACACACACACACACACACACACACACACACACACACACACACACACACACACACACACACAGCATTCCTCTCTCCAGTATCGGCCAGCCTTGTACGGAAGTGTCCTGTCAGTGCCATTGAGTCAGATATACACCCAGAGAAAGGGGTCAACCAGAAGGACCCAAATACCCAAACAGAATGAAAAGAAGGGGGGCAGACAACGCCTTTACACCGTGCTTTTATGATCTCCTAAATGTCCTTGAAAGCTGTAGGTTAAACCGAATTACAGTTCTACTGGCATTTGTCGGTTAGTCGTTCTGACAGGCGTGAATCGGGCGAGAAGAGCCGCTCTTGAGAGTCACAGCGAAGGTATGCTGGGTATTCAGTGGGAGTGAAAGAGGAACGGAGGGGAAAGATTTCCTCTCACACAAAAGCTAAAGGAACACACTCATCCAGGGTGAAGCCTCGTCCTGCTGCGAATGTATTTGTGGTGTTCCTCAGGGGTCCGTACTCTCCCCTCTGAAATGACTAACACAGAGCAAGTCTTTCCTTGACAATGAGAGTTCTCAAACCCTAGATCAGTTGGGAGAAGTATCGAGCCATTACAGAGAGAGTGATGAACAGACCACAGCGCAGGTTTTTTTTCTTCATGGTGACTCAGAGAGAGAGATTCTGTGAAAAATACAACACATTTGTTCAGGGTATCTATTGTCCCGCCATGGTGTATTCTGAAGTTGTCATGGTTCCTCCTGGCACCAGAGGGTGGCTGAGACCACCCTAGATACTTTTATTGGACTCAGGTGTGTCTTATTATTTCATGATTGTGTCCCTGCTAAAATAGGTGTGTTTTCATTGGTCCTTTGCAGAAGCTTGAATCGTTTACAGTGTGCGTTCGTTTCCTGAGTGAGTTTTCGAGACTTAGTGTTTGTTGTTTTTTCAAGTGAACTGTGTTCATGCGGCTACCATATCTCAGTAAAGCATTATGTTTATCCTTAACCACTGACTCCTTGTCTGGTCTCTTCTCTGCACCTGGGTCCAACCGTATCACGTAACAGAAGTATTCTCTTTTGCCAACTTTCCACCATATACATTGACGTGTCTAACAAAGATCCTTTGGTGGGTAAGAAATAATGTATGTGTTCCTGGAATGTACAGTATAGGTTCCCTTTGGATCGGAATATACAGTGTTGGTGGACAGGGAATCTCGCGAGCATCCATTGTCTCGGTAGACGTAGCTAATGAACTTGAGTTGGTTGGAGGCGACAGTGAGAGACAGCTGGAGAGTGGGGGCCTGAGAGCAAGAGAGGGAGAGGTGAGTGAATGCTTGGCTACAGGAGCAGTGTTAGACACCTAAGAACAACATCATTGAGATCTGCATAACAAATAGTAGCATGCTACGTGCTCCAAACAGACATCGCTGACTAGACTCCATAATGAGATTAGTGTTTTAGCAACATGATCAGCATCCAAATTCCTTTAATTAAAGCACTTCTGGAAAGATTTGTCTAACTTTATTGATAGTGTGACCTGTGGTTTGACATGATTACGACTACAGCGGTCAATATACGGTTTAGTTAACCAGGACATGTACAGTACCAGTCAAATGGTTGGACACACCTACTCATTCAAGGGATTTTCTTTATTTTGACTATTTTATACATTGTAGAATAATAGTTTAGACATCAAAACTATGAAATAACACATATGGAATCATGTAGTTACCAAAAAAGTGTTAAATAAATCAAAATACATGTTTGAGATTCTTCAAAGTAGCCACCCTTTGCCTTGATGACAGATTTGCACACTCTTGGCATTCTCTCAACCAGCTTCATGAGGTAGTCACCTGGAATGCATTTCAATTAACAGGTGTGCCTTGTTAATTTGTGGAATTTCTTTCCTTCTTAATGCGTTTGAGCCAATCAGTTGTGTTATGACAAGGTAGGGGTGGTATACAGAAGATAGCCTTATTTGGTTAAAGACCAAGTCTGTTTGTGTGTGTGTGTGTGTGTGTGTGTGTGTGTGTGTGTGTGTGTGTGTGTGTGTGTGTGTGTGTGTGTGTGTGTGTGTGTGTGTGTGTGTGTGTGTGTGTGTGTGTGTGTGTGTGTGTGTGTGTGTGTGTGTGTGTGTGTGTGTGTGTGTGAGAGAGTCAGTTAGTCTCCCTGTTCTTGTCTTTGCAGCAACTGGTCTCTGGGTTGTTTGCTCTATGGATGCTCATTACAGAGTGAATCTGTCAGGATCCACTTTGCGTGCATTAGCACTAGCACTCCCACCTCCCTACTCCTGCTCTCCTGGGGTCCCACCTCCCTACACCTGCTCTCCTGGGGTCCCACCTCCCTACTCCTGCTCTCCTGGGGTCCCACCTCCCTACTCCTGCTCTCCTGGGGTCCCACCTCCCTACTCCTGTTCTCCTGGGGTCCCACCTCCCTACTCCTACTCCCCTGGGGTCCCACCTCCCTACTCCTGCTCTCCTGGGGTCCCACCTCCCTACTCCTGTTCTCCTGGGGTCCCACCTCCCTACTCCTACTCTCCTGGGGTCCCACCTCCCTACTCCTGCTCTCCTGGGGTCTCACCTCCCTACTCCTGCTCTCCTGGGGAACACTGCTGGTCTATCTGGGGCCCAGAGAGAGAGTCGAAGGATGGAGGGGAGAGAGGAGGAGGAAGACAGAAAGAGAGAGAGGAGCAGAGAGAGAGAGAAGGGGAGAGAGAGAAACCAAAGCACCTCTGTCATGAGAGAGAGAGAGCGAGCGAGCGAGTGGTGGAGACAAAAACTGCGGTTTGTTGTGTGTTTATACAGCTAAACTCATTAGCATAGCTGAAATGACCTTAACGGTCAGGCAGGCTTAGAACCAACGTCAGGTCTGGGAACTTACATTTCAGTTGGGAAAGTGATTAAAAGGACAAACCTGGGCTAGGCTCTAGGACACATTGAAGTGATAATCTGCCTTATGTCGTGTGTGTGTGTGCGCACGTGCTTATCTGTGTGCCTGTGAATGTGTGCGTGTGTGTCCTGTCCTCACTGTGACACGTTTGAACACAGGGAACCAACTGCCGTCTGCAGAGAGAAAGCAGTCAGTCAGCACAGCAGTCTGGAACTCTACTCACGTCTCTGTGTCTAAAAACACCGCAGCTTCTCTCATATCTTCAGTTTACCACCTCAGTGCATTAGGGATGATAAGGTATGCCAATTGGCCCTGGGATTTTTCTCAACACATGACCTACCCAGCTATAACTCGGGCCCAGAGTTTTTCCTGACCAGAGTTTGACGTGGTCCTGTTCAGGTCACATGTTCAGGAACAACTCCAGGTACTAGGTGTGACTATGGCCCTCTGGTGTGTCTAAAACGGCTTCACTGCTAATATGCACCTGTTTCATCCAAAGTAGTATAATTTCTCCATAAAGCAACGAGGAATAGTCCATTGAGATAGTGAATTATGAGAGTGGCAGACAATTAATGACCAGAGCAGAGTTTTGGCTCCACCACTGGACCACTGCCTTATTGACCTTAAAAAATATGATTGTTCTATGTAATTATGCTGCTACGATCCACTGGTGTACAATATAGTTTCTCATTCCAGTCTGACTACTTAAAAAAAGGTCAATAGTTGAGAATATCTTGGTTTACAAATTATATTGAGGAGAGAGCAGAATGATTGCGATAATAACCTTTCTCGCCCCGGGGTTCCGCTAGCGGAACACCCACAACATTCCGCTGCCTTCGCAGAGCGCGAAATTCAAAAAATATTTTTGGGAAATATTTAACTTCCACACATTAACAAGTCCAATACAGCAAATGAAAGATAAACATCTTGTGAATCCAGCCAACATGTCCGATTTTTAAAATGTTTTACAGCAAAAACACAATATATATGTATGTTAGCTCACCACAATAGCCAAACACACAACGCTATTTATCCACCGCATAGGTAGCTTTCAAAAAACCGACAAAATATAGATATAATTAGTCACTAACCAAGAAACAACTTCATTAGATGACAGTCTTACAACATTTGTTCGAAAAATGTGCATATTTGAGGTATAAATCATAGTTTTACATTGCAGCTACAATCACAAATAGCACCGAAGCAGCCAGAATAATTACAGAGAGCAACGTGAAATACATAAATACTCATCATAAAACATTTATGAAAAAATACATGGTGTACAGCAAATGAAAGATAAGCATCGTGTGATTCCAGCCAATATTTCCGTTTTTTTAAGTGTTTTACAACGAAAACACAATATAGAAATATATTAGCTTACCACAATAGCCAAACACACAACCGCATTTATTCACCGCAAAGATAGCTTTAGCAAAAACCAGCAATAAATATAAAATAAATCACTAACCTTTGGACAACTTCATCAGATGACAGTCTTATAACATCATGTTACACAAAACATTTATGTTTTGTTCGAAAATGTGCATATTTAGAGCTGCAAACCGTGGTTATACATTGTGAAAATGTAGAAACTTTTTTTTCCCAGAATGTCCGGATATATTTCTGACACTCACCTAATCTGAACAAATAACTCATCATAAACTTTACATAAAAATACTTGTTGTATGGCAAATGAAAGATACACGGGTTCTTAATGCAACCACTGTGTTAGATTTTTTTAAATAACTTTAGTACGACATACAGCTTGCGTTATTGCGAGACAGCGCCTGCTAAAAGGGCGGAGAATAGGACTAAACCTTTCACACAAAAATACGAAATAACATCATAAATGTTGTCTTACTTTTGCTGAGCTTCCATCAGAATCTTGTACAAGGAGTCCTTGGTCTAGAATAAATCGTTGTTTGGTTTTAGAATGTCCTTTTCTCCTGTCGAATTAGCAACCTTAGCTAGCCAAGTGGCGCGAACATGTCCATCTTCTCTCGACGCAAACAACGAAAAACTCCAAAAGTCCCGATAAACGTTGAATAATCTGATAATACTCGGTTGAAAAAACATACTTTACGATGATATTATCACATGTATCAAATAAAATCAGAGCCGGAGATATTAGCCGTGTATACCGAACGCTTTTCAGAAGGCAATCTGGGGTTCCTTCTCGCGCCTTCGAAGACAATGAAATTTCCAGACCTGTCACTCCAAAAGCTCTTGTTCGACCTCAGATCAAGCTAGACACCCCATTTCACCTCCCACTGCCTGTTGACATCTAGTGGAAGGCGTATGAAGTGCATGTATATCGATAGATATAAGCCAGTTGAATAGGCAGGCCCTGGAACAGAGCCTCGATTTCAGATCTTTCACTTCCTGTCTGGAAGTTTGCTGCAAAATGAGTTCTGTTTTACTCACAGATATAATTCAAACAGTTTTAGAAACTTGAGAGTGTTTTCTATCCAATAGTAATACTAATATGCATATTGTACGATCTAGAATAGAGTACAAGGCCGTTTCATTTGGGCACGATTTTTCCCCAAAGTGAAAATAGCGCCCCCTACACACTAACAGGTTAAAGGAGTTGTATTGTAGTCACCTTTTCCATTTCAGAGCAAAGAAAAATATTGGATATGATAACAAATGGCTCGTGGCTTTTAAATAAATGTGAATATATATAATACATATATATATATAATATATTTAATATATAGTCATTTTGTACATATATTCATTCTTTATATTATCTGCTGCTTCTGCAAAAGCTAATGGGGATCCAAATAAACATACCTACAATATGTCACTGCAACAAGCCTGTTCCTCTTGTACTCATTTCCCCTCATTCTCTTTCTCTGTGCACCCCAGGGGACTCCTACTCCTACGTGCAAGGGCAGCCTCTGGCTAAGGAGGACATGGCGGTTGATGTGAAGCTGTACAGCCACCGGTGGAGGCGGTGGCTGTCCCCAGAACAGCCACGTAACATGGACAGCAACAGGGCCAGCCAGGACCAGGATCAGTTGGACCAGGAGCAGGGTCAGGATCAGGGTCAAGACCAACCTGATGGGGGTTTCCCAGGCCTGCTCTCAGCAGAGGACAGCCAGGACACTGACAACAGCTCCCAGATAGAGGTACAGTACATAAACAGTGTTTCCCCGACCATTAATCAGGCAAAGATGCAAGGAGGGCCTCCCTACATACCTCTGTTGCCCCCTTTTCAAAAAAAGTGGTTCAATTGTTTTGTGTTCTTATATATTTTTCCCCACACGACACAAACATGAACACCAACAAGCAGAATAGACCCAAAATGGATTACTATTGATTTGAATTGAACGTTTGGTGTTCGTAGCACTGAATGTTACTTCATGGGGCCTGGTGTTCTGCCAAGGAAAAACTATTTAGGGGAAAAACTTGGGCCCACAGAGTGAACACCCCAGATAATCTGAGACAGGAAGGAAGAATGTCAGATGTTCTCTGTTAGGTCTCTATTAGAATATGAACACAGGTTAAACTGCCTCCTAAACATATTCCCTGGCAACTCTCCAAGGAGAGAAAATAGACCTCCCTAGAACAGAGTGATTAGATGATGATAAAAAATTTGACTAGGGGAGCTTTTGGCAGATGAATACTTAATATCTAATTAACGCCCAGCACATCCCCCAAGTAGATATTCATCATAAACGTCTGTGTGCGGACTGAGGGTGAGTCACATTAAAGCACCTCAGAAAGAGACCAGGTAAAGTCCCAAAATAGCACCCTATACCCTACAAAGTGCACACACACACACACACACACACACACACACACACACACACACACACACGCACACTCCCTCCCTGTTTTTCTTCACTCTTCCTGGGCTCATTTGTTGTTGCGTTGTGTGTCTGGGACAGCGTCGGCTTTTAGCACAAATACCCCGTCATTCCCTCTGTCATGTCACCCCCACCACCATAGTCTCACTCCCACTTCGCCCCACCTCCACCTTCCAATATGCCTCTCTGTCTTCAAGAGGAAGGCTAAAGTCTTTTATATTCACATCCTCAGATTAATGAGAGGCTTCCTTCCGGCCCAGCGCTGGTCTGACTAACAATACTCACTTGGCAAAAAACTGGTTGAATCAATGTTGTTTCCATGTCATTTCAACCCCCAAAAAGTGTGATGATGTTGAATCAACTGATTGGATTTGCAAAGATTCCTCCATGTAAGGGAATTTCGTATTTTTTTCACCCAACTTTTAACCTAAATCTAATGACATGGTGACCTTTTTTTGTTGATTTCACATTAAATTCACATTAGTTGACAACGCAACCAAATGTAAATCAAAACTAGACGTTGAACTGACACCTGTGCCCGGTGGGAAAGGGACTGTCTCATCTCATCCGAGATATGACCAGAAGGAGGAAAGGAAGAAAGGATGGTGTCTTTAGTAAAGGAGGGGAGGAATAGAGTGAGCATTCATCATAGGTGGAAATAATTGTATCATCTGTTTCTTTTACTTTGCTGAAATGCTTGGAATCTCCCAGCACTGCAATACATCTGTTTGTCAGAATCTCTTAGAGACGACAGAGACATTCTCCTTGGAGCCTTGGATTACCCCGACCGATCAAACGACCAGATAATGTGTGCGCGTGTGTATAAAAGGTGTCCTCAGGTAAACCCAATGACATTCAGGCGTGCTACAAAGCGTTGGAACGAGCTAACATTAAAACAATTTGAATTAACCTCGTAATCCAGGTTTTCTATAGGTCCTTATCAATAAAACCTCACAATACGGTGCGGAAAATTCGATTTGACTGCTGGGGAGCAAGGAGACCCCCAGCTCCGCCAAAACCATTGACAACTATGGGCCGTTTTCAAGGGATTGTTTAATAAATGTTATAAACTATTTGGTTTTAGTATCATCACATAGTCAGAACTACACATTTCCAATCATTCCACATTTAGTTCTAGCATCCGAGTTATACAGCAAGTAACTGCATGCTTTTCATCATCATTAAATATCACTTGATCATGTGTTTTCAGATATGTGAGGGTAGGCTTTCCATCTGGTGTGTGGCTAGCTAGCTAAGCAAAAAACATCATTTAGCTTTCTTCATCAGAGATTAGGCTTTTGGAAAGAGCTTGACATCGACAGGTCCTCGTCCAGGTAAAATTGTCAGTCGGACTACCGTCATCACCACTATAGATGGAAAGCAAATCAAACAATATTTGGATATAGCCATCTAGTTTATCCCCTGGAAGTTAGCTTGTTAACCTTTCACGAGTATCAATCCCGGATCCGGGAGCACCCCCCACCCCCCACACACTGATTAGCATAGCTAGCATAGCTTCACAAGTAGATAGTAGCATCTAAATATCATTAAATCACAAGTCCAAGACACCAGATGAAAGATACAGATCTTGTGAATAAAGCCACCATTTCAGATTTTTAAAATGTTTTACAGGGAAGACAAAATATGTAAATCTATTAGCTAAACACGTTAGCAAAATACACCACTATTCTAACTCCATCAGTTTCTTACTCCTTCAGGTGCTATCACCAATTCGGCTCAACTAAGATATTGATAGCCAATAACCTATAAAAAAAAACATCAGATGACAGTCTGATAACATATTCATGGTATAGGATAGTTTTTGTTAGAAAAAAGTGCATATTTCAGGTAGAAATCACAGTTTACAATTGCACCGACCATCACAAATCGACTAGAATTACTAGATAGAGCAACGTGTATGACCAATTTACTCATCATAAAACATTTCATAAAAATAGACAAAGCATAGCAATGGAAAGACCCAGTTCTTGTGATTTCAGACCATATTTCAGATTTTCTAAGCGTTTTTCAGCGAAAACACAATAAATCGATAAGTTAGCATACTACATGTGCAAACGTTACCAGAGCATCGATTCCAGCCAAAGAGCGCTATAACGTAATCACCGCCAAAAGATATTAATTTTTTCACTAACCTTCTCAGAATTCTTCCGATGACACTCCTGTAACATCATTTTACAACATACATATACAGTTTGTTCGAAAAGGTGCATATTTAGCCATACAAAACCGTGGTTACACAATAAAAATACTAGGAAATCAAGCCTCAATATGTCTGACGTCATCTATCAGAGTGATCTAGTTTAATTGAAAGCTAATCATATACTTGACTAAAAAATACAGGGTTGACAGGAATCGAAAGACAAATTAGTTCTTAATGCAACCGCTGATTTACATTTTTAAAATTATCCTTACTTTTCAATACAGGGTTCGCCAAGTGAAGCTATACCAAACAAAATGGCGAAATATGCGTTTAAAATATTTCGACAGAACAACAATTTATCATATTAAATATTGCTTACTTTGAGCTGTTCTTCCATCATATTCTTGGGCAATGTATCCTTTCTATGTTATAAACGTCTTTTGGTCGATAGATGTCCTCTGTCCTTCGAAATATCCACTAACGATCGAACGGGACCCCAAAACGTGTCCAAAGTTTCAGAGTGCACAACAAAGAAATTCCTCAAAATCGCACTAAACGGATATAAATTGCTATAAAACGGTTTAAATTAACTACCTTATGATGTTTCTAAGTCCTATATCGAATTAAATTACAGACGGATACATTTCAAGTTGATAACCGAGCCTGTGAAAATGGCGTCCGGAGGTCCCTTCCTGCGTAAGGGCGAGCGTCGAAAGGGGGGCTACTCTCACTCCTTGGTCTTTTATAACCTCTGAGAGCTACCTAGAAGGCCCATTCCACTTCTCATTGGTTACTGACATCCAGGGGAAGGCGGGTGCAGTTCGTGTCGTTCCATAGGATAGACAGAGACCTTAAAAACTGATCTGAAACCAGAGCTTCGCTCTCAGACCTTTCACTGTCTGTCATGGATTTCGTTGTAGAAAGAGTTCTGGGTCACCCACAGACATAATTTCAACGTTGTATGAAACTAGAAAGTTTTTTCTATCCAATAGAATTAATAATATGCATATTGTACGAGCAAGAATTGAGTACTAGGCAGTTTAATTTGGAGACGACAAAATGCTAATTCGGAACAGCACCCCCTGTAGTCGCAAGAAGTTAACCAGCCATATTGACGTGATCTGTTATTAGCTAGCTAGCCAATATGACGTGGCCCATCAATCAATGTAGCCTATTGTATCTTTCAGCACTGCAGCAATTGTGATTAAACACATAAACAATGTTGAAAAGGGTATAATGTTAGCTAACTTCACTAGGTAGGCCTATGTTGGTTGGAGAAAAAAGTACATTAGGTCTCCTTACCACTATGTTTAGTCAAACGTACAAAGTTTCTACCGGTAGCTTGCAAAGTAAAAATTATTAGCGAACAGTACATCGGCAAATGCGCCTTTATGCTGCTTGACAGGCAGAGTGCACAAAGGATGGGAAATGAACCTAAACCACCCATACTTCTCAGGTATATTTCACTTTTTATTTTATATCCCTCAAATCTAATTAATGGTGGCCAATATTGAGCGATATGGTGAGGCGCCCTACGTATCTGAAAATTACATGATCAATTGATGTTTGCTGATCATGAAAAGCATGCAGGTACTTGCTGTATAACTCCGATGATAGAGCTCAATGTGTGCAATTGTTTTGCATGGAATAATCAGACGTTTGTAGTTCTGACTATGGTCTTCAAGAGGTGATGATATTAAAAACAAATAGTTAACATTTATTTAACAATCCCTTGAAAACGGCACGCAGTTGTCAATGGTTTTAGCGGTGTAGCTCCTTCCGGTAACCACGAGCACAACTGTTGCTAGATTTTAACTGTCGGTTTTATTCTGTAGTCTTATCAAAGACTGGAGCAGCTCGTCATTAATAAGCAGCTGTCACACCCTGATCTGTTTCACCTGTTCCTGTGATTGTCTCCACCCCCTCCAGGTGTCACTTATTTCCCCCAGTGTATTTATCCCTGTGTTTCCTGTCTCGCTGTGCCAGTTTGTCTTGTCTTGTGTGTTTTTCCCCATACTCCTTTTGCTATTCTCCTTTTTATAGTACTCTCGGTTTTGAACCTTGCCTGTTTCTGGACTCTGTACCCCCTGCCTGCCTTGACCACGAGCCTGTCTGCCACTCTGTACCTCCTGGACTCTGATCTGGTTTTGACCTTTTTGCTTGTCCACGACCATTCTCTTGCCTACCCCTTTGGATTATTAAACACTGTAAGACTCCAACCATCCGCCTCCTGTGTCTACATCTGGGTCTCGCCTTGTGCCTCGATAGCAGCAGCATGTCAACAAACAGACACGTGGACAAGTCTCAGTATAAATATAATACCACTCATTGGATGTTAGATTATCTCTTATTGCCACACTCCTTAGTTAGTTTATTTAAACGTATAAACCTCTTCCACTACCATACATTTTGGGGGGGGGATTATTGTTTTAATGTATGTGTGGCGACGTTAATTTCCCTTCATGAAAATGACACTTCCTAGTTCTATACTGTTCCGTTATATCTTCCTGGCACACAGTATAGTGAAGGCCAAGACCATAAAACCCAGGTCAAACTATTACCACTACACTGCCTCCTACCTGTTATGTTTCCTCCTCTGAACTGACTGTGTGTGTATGGCCAAATAAATCAGGGAAGTGTTCAAGTTTTAAGTACGCCTCGGGGGTTTATTATCACATATTGCGCCATAAGTGTCAGAGTTACCAGGAGCATGTACTATAATGTGTATGTTCTGTTTCTGTGATTACAAGAGATTGTGCACTCACTGTGTTGTTAGCGTAGCGTAGCCTCTCTCGCTGCATGGGGAGTTGCTTGATGAAGTGCTGCTTTTTGATGTTTGTCCAGCCCGGGTCATATTCGTGAATGCACATCTTTGCAAAACATTTTGTCATGGAAAACAAGCGTTTCTTTTTGGAGGAATTCATGTAGGCCCCTCCCTATTTTTGGCCCTCGTGCTGGATACAACCCTATTCTGTGCTGTCTGTCTGATTGCTCAAAATAATCCCAGGGGAGGTTCGCATATTACATTATCCATGTCTGTTTAGTTGGAGATAGAGAGCGAGGGAAAGGAATCCCTCCGGGAATTGACTTGGCTCTTACATTTTTCATTGCTTAATTTGATTTCCTTCTCATATTTAGTTGCAGAACAATGCTTTAGTATGATGCTTTTAAAGTGCCTTTATTAAAAGATTATCTGAGAGCGATGAATTTCTAAATGAATGTTTAATATACTTCAGTATATGACAGTATCAGGAAATAGCGTAATTCATGCTGATTTGTGTCAGTACTACTAGATAGTTGACTGCAGTACGCAGCACAGTTATTGCTCTCCAAACTGAACCTGCAGGTCTGCCTTGACCTTAGCCTGCCTACCCTCTCTCACTGTCCCACCTGTGGAGTGTGTCTCTCTGCCAGACCTTCCTCTACTGTGCTTGCTAGCGTAGCAGTGCTAACACACCGTTTTTCTATCAGCCTCCAGCACATGTTGTGGCTAAAGCACTGGAAGTCAATATCTTGAGATGAGGGAAGTTGCCAATATCTTGTTAGTTAGGGATGGATCGACATTTACAGAATTGTTACCTGGAGGAAAATGGGGGAGGGTCATGCTTTTTCAATTTCAGTCAAGGGGAGGGTTTAGTATTTTTTTTTAAATCTTGTCCAGGGGAGGGTCATGTAATTGATGAAATTTCAATATTTCGCAGTGTTTTAGAATGAGTTGCTTATTAGGCTGTATATCGATGTGTGACCGATGCCACTCCTCATCTCTGATTCTCCACTTGGCGCTCAATATCAAGTGCGCCTATAGGCTATTTAGCGTGGTCTCAATCAAATTATCCATACCCTATAGGCTACGAAGTGCACGCTCGGAGAAGCACAGAGCAAAGTTATATTTCATAGGTAGCTGCTGGGATGGTGTAAATACAGCTAGGCTGCATTACACATGGCAATGAATATTGTAACACTGAGCTCCAGCCTGCTCTGCTCTTGCTGATCAAAGAGGGTTTGGTGTGCTGCCTAACAATTGACTGTGCTGTGTTGGCCTACAGTGGCTGTTCAGGAGGAGAGTCAAAGGCTTCTTCCAAAGGTTTTATTTATTAGGCCTTTTCCAAAAGATCTTGCGCGCGGAATAGCCTACAGCTTGCTACTACTATAATTGATTATATTAAAAACAATATGTTACTTGCTCATGATGTATTTATCAGAGTTATTAACCTCGCAAATTCGAGTAGGCATAATTCATTTTTATTTTATTTTTTTACCCCCTTTTCTCCCCAATTTCATGGTATCCAATTGTTAGTAATTACTATCTTGTCTCATCGCTACAACTCACGAAAGTCGAAAGCCATGCGTCCTCCGAAACACAACCCAACCAAGCCGCACTGCTTCTTAACACAGCGCGCCTCCAACGGAAACGCTGTGCACCTGGCTCCCTTGTTTAGCGCGCACTGCGCCCGGCCTAACACAGGAGTCGCTGGTGTGCATGAGACAAGGTTATCCTTACTGGCCAAACCCTCCCTAACCCGAACGACGATAGGCCAATTGTGTATCGCCCCACGGACCTCCCGGTCGCGGCCGCGGCCAGCTGCGACAGAGCCTGGGCGTGAACCCAGAGTCTCTGGTGGCGCAGCTATCGTTGCAATGCAGTGCCCTAGACCACTGCGCCACCCGGGGAGGCGGCATAATTCATTTCAACCGTCATCCATAGATTTGTCGGTTAATTCCTCCACCCACTATGCACTCTTTATATCGGCTACTTCCGTGTCAGTGAAGGAATGTTAAGTTAAAACCAAGACTCGAATTGAGGGCGTATGAGAGGGTATGCCATAGGAAATGTTCCCTCTAATTTCTTGGGGCACTAAGCACATTTTAGGTCTTGTGAGCGGAAACTTGAACATTGTGAGAATTTTTTGCAACTTCCGGCGCGCGTTTACAGTGAACACTGAGGCTGTACCCTTACAGTTTTAGACAGTAGCCAATAGGCTATTGTGGCTATTTGAGCATAATGTACAGTAGTCCTACCAACAAAACTAACGGAGCAAATCCCGTAACATTTTCACATGGAAATAGCTTTTGATTTCTATGATATAGCCTACAGTAGCCTATATGTGGTGTTAAGTGCAGGCCTACATTGCAGAATTTTTTTAATTGTTTTTACATTATGAAGGGCTTGACATTAATTAATGATTTTTTACTTGGTCTGTAACACAATGGGACAAATTGGTGACTGTAAATGGAATTGTATTGTGTTGTATGGCGCAAGACACCACTTTACAAAATACAAATAATTATTATTAACATACAGAGAATTAGACAATGTGCATTAGCCTACCCGTCTGCTTATTGGCTTATTTGCATATTCAAGTCTGTCACAAAATACAACACTGTCCCTTTAATTAAGACATAAGCTTTTTACCTGACTGGCTTTTCAAAAACAGCTTTAAATGTAGCTTACACGTTTTGTGCTCTTGTAGGAATCAGTAACTCCCCATTGCTGACCTATACTTAGCTATAACTGGGCTAATAACTCGCTAACTATCAAAGAATATCAACATGTGAACACGCTTGGCTCTTCGCTCTGATCTAAACTGATCTGAAAAGCTCATTCAGTCTTGGGTGATTGAAAGACCGCTCCAGGGCTACCCCTGCAAATAGAATTCTACTCCGTTGCACTCTGGTTCTGCCTACAACAAAATCACAGACTTTTTTTATTTATTGATTTCACCTTTATTAAACCAGGTAGGCTAGTTGAGAACAAGTTCTCATTTACAACTGCGACCTGGCCAAGATAAAGCAAAGCAGTGCGACACAAACAACAACACCACAGAGTTACACATGGAATAAACAAACATACAGTCAATAATACAATAGAAAAAAGTCTATATACAGTGTGTGCAAATGAAGTAAGATTAGGGAGGTAAGGCAATAAATAGGCCATAGTGGCGAAATAATTACAATATAGCAATTAAACACTGGAGTGATAGATGTGCAGAAGATGAGTGTGCAAGTAGAGATACTGGGGTGCAAAGGAGCAAAATAAATACATAAATAACAGTAAGGGGATGAGGTAGTTGGATGGGCTGTTTACAGATGGGCTATGTACAGGTGCAGTGATCTGTGAGATGCTCTGACAAATGGCGCTTAAAGTTAGTGAGGGAGTTATGAGTCTCCAGCTTCAGTGATTTTTGCAGTTCGTTCCAGTCATTGGCAGCAGAGAACTGGAAGGAAAGGCGGCCAAAGGAGGAATTGACTTCGGGGATGACCAGTGAGATATACCTGCTGGATATATACCTGACTCAGTCTTGCAAAGTTAGATTTGTTTTGTTGCATTAAAAAAGGGGCTGATATAATGTTGATTCGATCAACAACAACAACAACGTTGATCTATATAGTGCAAACTAATAGGGTTCAATCTCTTGTGTCTCTGCGCAGCATGGCATTTCTTCTGCACAGCAGTCCTGGAGGAAGTGCGCGCAGGCTCGCAGATTAGAGGGAACATTGGCCATAGGCCTACCTTTTATTAAAGAAAATGTCAAAAGCACAGGCCTACCCCTTGTTAGTTTAAGAAAATAAAATAAAACAGGGAGCTATAACAGCACTTTGGTCGGCAATGTTTTATGCTACAAACAAGATGTAAAATACTCGGGAAAGACGTGACTCAGAGGGGATATCATTGTTTAATTTCTTTGACATTCAGAGGCTGAGCTACAAACTTTTATATCCGAGGAGAAAGAAAAAAATTGGACTTTGCTTGGGAAGTAATCTAATTATGTCACTATCAATTGATTAAGCTATTCACTTTCTGTACAATAGAAGATGTTTAAACACAGACAGCTTTTAGGGAAATACTTGTGATCTTCTCTTCTTGGGTTAAGCCATGGAAGAAGAGTAGCCAGCAGGTAAAGCTCAGATTAGAGTAGGCCTACTCTGTCTGGGGTGGAAAGATAGACCTAACTTTTGGAAGTACCATGCTCAGATTCCTAATGACTTCTCAGATTAAATGATTTGCAAACAGGGACAGTTTCATTGCAAAAAAAGACACGCCGATTTGACATTGGAGAAATATGATAAGACGAACACATAGGTCTATGTCTCTGTCCACTCTTAGTCTGTATTTTCCAGAATTTGTGTGGTATTAATAAGGATTCTGCTAATATATAAAAACATAACATTTTTATTAAAGGCCATTTTTTTCTTGGACCTGCAAATACAATGATAGGTTAATGCAATGCATTTACTATAAAGGAGATCAATCCACCCCTACTCTTGTCCACGGTCGGCTGTGAACCCACAACCTTCTGGCCCGCAACCCTGTGTGCTATCAAAATTCTTGCATTGCCATGTAATGCTTACAAGATGAAGAACAGTACCTACAATTGCATATCTAAGGCTCTGGTCTGGCCAAGAAGTGAAGCCAAACATTCTCTGCTATCCACTTTGTTTTAATTATTATTTTTGGTATTGGGGAATGGTCACGTTTTTTTTTCAAGCGTTCAGTTAGGGTTTAGGTAAAATATATTTTGCTGAAGGGAAGGGCCATCCATTTTAATTTCAGACAGGTCAGATTTTCTCCATGTACCCCTTATTATAAATAATTCACTCCCTTAATTCCCTTTGGACCATTTCACAGTTCAGGTAGGGACAAGTCTCCTCATCTCTGTGTCCTTAAATAAACTCTAGTCGGCATTCCAAATGGCACCCTATTCCTTTTTCAGTGCACTACTTTTGACCGGGTCTCTGGTCAGAGGAAGTGCACTATATAGGGAATAGGGCGTCGTTTGGGCCGCGTCCCTGGCCTAGAAGCTGCTAAGCAAGGAGGCTCCAAACCACATGTTTATCTGCAGCACAGAGAAACCCTAAACCCTTGGAACACTAGAGCTCTTCAATAACAACACTCTGTATGAGGGTGGGTGTAGGCCGTAGACGTAGAGGCGTCGGCCTACAGTAAGACGTAAAAGGCCGTAGATGTAAAAGCTTGAGTTCATTTTTAAAACAAGAGTCTCAAAACACAAGCCGTGACTTTCTATCCGTGTGTTTCACGATTTAATGTTTACCGTTTATTTTTTGTTGACTCCTGTTTTCTTTCACACCTGGATGTGTTCAAGCCCTATCGATTTCATTAGTAAGCAGGTGCAGCACACCTCAGCTCCATGCAATGCTGTTGGATTTCACCACACACTCCACTAATGCTGCTCCAATGGGGAGGGGATGAGTGATGAATAATGGATATAATGGACCATAGACGTTAGCAGCCAGTGTGAGACCAAGTGGCACACATGAGTAATGTCTTCCTTTTAAAGTGTAGATGGTTACCAGGGCCCCTGATTTGTGTGTGTGTGTGTGTGTGTGTGTATGTGCGTCCTTGCGTGATATAAGGGATTTAGGGACTCGTGCATACTGTATGATTTATGATTTCCCTGTACTTTTCTTATTCAGTATTGCCACACCAATGTGATATATGCTTCATTGTGACATGATAAAAACATTCAAACTATTTATTTCAGCTTTATTGCCTTGTTCTTTTCCCAATTAAAGCAGAAGGGTTATTCTTTCTCAGGGCTGTAGGGTGATATCACGGTGCAAAATAGTTCAAATCAGTGCAAGAATACTGTGAAACTCATTACAATCTGACAGTGTGATTTATTTGGACACGTTTTGAAACAATGATGTGATTTTTTTTATCTTGAGTTTAGTAAATGGAGAAAAGCATTAGTAGTGACCTTTCTATAATGCACATTGCTGAAGAGAAATTACAAATGTAATCACACTGCCCGATTATAATCAAATCAAGCTTTATTTATACAGCACATTAAGACATTGAATGCAACGCAATGTGCTTAACATGATTTATTTTTATTTTTATGAAAACTGAAATATTTACTACACAACAAACAAAAGAGGATCAAAAAAACTAACTATAAAAACTGAACGACTAAAAAAACACCCTAAGGAAAAGCAAAGCTAAAAGGCTGTGTTTTAAGATCTCTTTTAAATATGTCCACAGTTTCGGCCCCCCTCAGGTTCTCTGGCAGGCTATTCCAGGCTGCCCCTCCATGCCTTTTGGTCCTAGCCTTTGGAGTAGTTAAAAGGCCAGTGCGAGAGGACCCGAGGGACCTACTGGGTACACACAGTGCCTTCGGAAAGTATTCAGACCCCTTGACTTTTTCCACATTTTGTCACGTTACAGCCGTATTGTAAAATAGATTTTTTTTTAAAGTAGTCAGCAATCTACACACAATACCCTATAATGACAAAGCGAAAACAGGTTTTTAGAAAAGTTTGCAAATTAAAAACAGAAAAACCTTATTTACATAAGCATTTAGGCCCTTTGCTATGAGACTCGAAATTGAGCTCAGGTGCATCCTGTTTCCATTGATCCTCCTTGAGATGTTTCTACGATTTGATTGGAGTCCACCTGTGGTAAAATCAATTGATTGGACATGATTTGGAAGGCACACACCTGTCTATTGTCATGACTGTCCTGTGAGGATCACAATGGGTCAGATCAGCTTGGCAATGGTTGACAATAACCAGACCTTCTCTCACCCACAGAAGAGGCGAGGAGGGAACTGGACCGGGTTTGACAGTTCACACCCTGTTGTAAATTACAGGAGAAAGGGGGGCTCTTTCTCCCCCTCCAGTTAAATCCACCAGAGGAATGTCTGTGTTAACCTGTCTCGCCCCCCGTTCCGCTAGCGGAACTCCACCCACATTCCACTGAAAAGGCAGAGCGCGAAATTCAAAAAATATTTTTTTTGAAATATTTAACTTTCACACATTAACAAGTCCAATACAGCTAATGAAAGATACACATCTTGTGAATCCAGCCAACATGTCCGATTTTTAAAATGTTTTACAGGGAAAACACAATATATATTTATGTTAGCTCACCAACAAATAGAAAAAAGCACAGACATTTTTCACAGCACAGGTAGCAAAATCAAAATCAACCAAACTAACCTAGAACAAACCAAAGAAACCAAGAAACAACTTAATCAGATGACAGTCTTATAACATGTTATACAATAAATCTATGTTTTGTTCGAAAAATGTGCATATTTCAGGTATAAATCCGTGGTTATACAACGTAGCATAACGTAGCATAACGTGCTAACGTAGCATCTTTTTCCCAGAATGTGCAGATATTTCTATTAGACTCTCACCTATTCTGACCAAATAGCTATTCATAAACATTACAAAAAAATACATGTTGTATAGGAAACGATAGATCCATTAGTTCTTAATGCAATCGCAGTGTTAGAATTCTAAAAATATCTTCATTACGACATAAGACTTAGTTATGGTAAGGGAATAACCAAAACCTGAGCGCAAAGCTACTATTACACATTTCGACAGATATATGAAATAGCATCACAAAATGGTTCCTACTTTTGCTGATCTTCTATCAGAATGTTGTACAATGGGTCCTTTGTCCAGAACCATCGTTGTTTTGGATTCAGAACGTTCTTTTTCCCTCTTGAATTAGCAAGCACACTGGCCATGCAGCGCTAAGCTCTCCAACGTCAACAAAGTCGAACAACGCAACACGCCGAACGTCCCGAATAAAGTTAAATAATCTAATGAAACTATATTGAAAAAACATACTTTAGGATGATATTGTAACATGTATCAAATAAATTCAAAGCCGGAGCTCATATTCGCCCATAACGACAGGTTTCCAGTAGGCAATAGCAGGTCCCCCCACGCGCCTTGCAGACAACAGAAAATGGGGGACACGTTGTTCCAAGAGGGCTCATTCAACGCCAGACAGAGATAATCAACTCCTTTTTCCTCTCACTTCCTCTTGACATCCAGGGGAAGATGTATGACGTGCACGTATAGTCATACGTATCATGCCCATTTATAGGCAGCGACTTGAACACAGCATCGATTTCAGACTTTCCACTTCCTGGTCACAAAGTGTGCTGCCAAATGAGTTGTGTTTGACCCACAGACAAAATTCAAACGGTTTTAGAAACTAGAGAGTGTTTTCTATCCAATAGTAATAATAATATGCATATTGTACGAGCAAGAATTGAGTACGAGGCCGTTTAAATTTTGAACGATTTTCCCCAAAAGTGAAAACAGCACCCCCTATCCCTAAGAAGGCTTTTCCCGCCGAAACTATAACATGGTCAAAAGTGGATACTTGAACAATAATTCTAACATAAGAATATGCGGAATGGTCAGCAGGGAGCTACAGAAAACGAATGCCATATGGGTTTTCAGTTTGTCATAAAAACTTGTATTTACGAAATACTGTAACTTGGAAAGTATATCCCCTTTATCTGTCAAGTTTCCATCCAATACGTTGTGCATATGATATGAAAAATTATGAAAGTAGTTTTATTAAGATATGACTGTGATTTTAGGAGGCATAAGAGAACTTCCAATCATATCCTTTGCACATTAAGTAGTCACACCCCGAGTGAGGTCAGAAGAGCGTGTAAGACTGACGGAACTGTCCCCTTTGGCCAGAGGGAATTGGACTGCCAACAGAGATTAACATTAGCTCAGGAAAGACATGGAGTTGCAGCCCATGTCTAAAGTGGTTTAAACTTCGGTACACGTCTCTGAATGTCCTTGAGTGGCCCAGTCTGAGCCCGTACTTGAACCCGATCAAACATCTCTGAAAATACCTGTGCAGCAACACTCCCCATCTAACCTGACAGAGCTTGAGAGGATCTGCAGAGAAGAATGGAAGAAACTCCCCAAATAAAGGTGTGCCAAGCTTGTAGCGTCATACCCAAGAAAACTCGATTCTGTAATCACTGCCAAAGGTGCTTCAACAAAGTACTGAGTAAAGGGTCTGAATACTTATGTAAATTTTTTATTTCAGTTTTTTATTTTTAATAAATGACCAAAAATGTCTAAAAAACAGTTTTTGCTTTGCCATTATGGGGTATTGTGTGTAGATTGATGAGAGGGAAAAAACGATTTAATACATTTTAAAATAAGGTTGTATCTTAATAACAAAATGTGGAAAAAGTCAAGGGGTCTAAATATTTTCCAAAGGCACTTAAAGCATGTCTGACATGCATTGGGGTGCACAATCGTGGATTGATTTAAAAACCTATAGAATAATCTTCAAATGTATTCGAAAACAATGGCTTTCTTCGGTAGACCAGACAGGAGAGCATGACAGTCGTCAAGCCTGCTTGTAATAACAGCATGAATGAGTCTCTCTGTATCAGCCTGAGAGAGAAACAGCCCCACTTTGGCAATGTTCCTCAGGTGGTAAGAAGCTATTTTGGTCACATTCCTAATGTGTGATTCGAAGTTGAGTTCAGAATCTAAAATAACACACAGTGTCGAATGCAGCACTTAAATCCAAGAGTACAAGAACAAAGAGCTGGCTCTAAGATCATGTATCACTTTAACTAAAGATGTCTCTGCTGTGGTGGGCACAAAACCCAGATGTACATTTTGTATTTTTAAATTTAAAAAAAATGGCACTTAAAAAATAATTTAGCTTCTAATGAGTTTTTTTTATGTGTATTTTGCACAGATTTGAACTATCTTGCACCATGAAAACACTGTCCCTGGTCTGAGCTAAGTGACTATACCCACAGGTAAATGTCTGGCTGAGAAATATTTATCTAAAGTCTCAGCTTCTTTTACTTTGCTGAAATGCTTGGAGCAATCTCCCAGCATGGCAATACATCTCTTTGTCAGAATCTCTTAGAGATGACAGAGACATTCTGAAATGTAAGACATTGGTATAGAGATATTCAGGCTTCGCCGTAATGCAATATTATTGGACTTGAGTAAATGGCTCAAACATTAAATTGGAAAGTGAATTAGAGATTGTTTGGTTCACTGAATGCAACTCATACAGCATACTGTATGTGGGTTTATTTGTGTGCCTCAGAAATTCATACAACCGCAAAACTGGATTCGATGTCAGTGGCACACCGACATTGACTATATATATTTTCTTCTTCATGTTTCTGGGCTGTGATGGACAGAGTAGGGAATGTATTCAGGTTTGACTGGTTGAGTTTCAATCTCTCTTTCCTCTCTCTCTCTCATCATCCATCCATCTTCCAGTCACCTCAACTCAACCATTTCTTCCAACCCACCCACCCTTCCTTCCTCTCCTCTTCAATCTGTCAGGATATATACTGTATATATTTCTCAGCCTGCAGGCATACGCAATATAACAAACAGTACATAGGAATTCTGGTTAAAATGAATGGGTCAAATGCTCCGCCATCTTTCCTATGACCTTTTGAACCTATTCCCATCCACCCCGTCTATGTACCCCCTCGTGTCTCTGCTCTCTGACCTTGGCATCCAGCGTCCCTCTTTGCCTCCCCCTGACGCCCAGCTGGAGGATGGCAGCCTTCCCAACCCTCTGATCCCTCCACCCCAGGGAAGGGGAGGGGAAACTGGGCGAGAACAGCCAGCTGGCCCCCTCTCACCTCCAAGAGTTCCTCCCTCCTTCCGTCCTCTCCTCCTCTCCAAAGATGGCCTGAAATAGCCAACACATCTTGTGCTGATTAGTAGGAACCGTAACAAGGCTCTGTTTGTGTCTAGCAGTACTCGTTTTCTTTTGTTTTACAAGCGTCCTTGTTTCCGAACCCCCAAAACAAATCTGCTGAGTAAGCCTGACTGGCTGCTAGAGGGTGCTTGTTTTCCTAACAAGCTTTGTCTGCACGGGTCGCTCGCAAATGCGATTCAACATCTTTGGTGACGTGTGTTTAAGGTCGACCAATTCATCAAAAGCAATATCCCATCTGTGATGCCCAGCTTGAATTAAGAGGTTTTAATATGTATTCATCCCACCAGGGCTATGTAAAGCCAGAGGACTCTCACTCTATTCCACACTCTAGTATTACAGCATGGGTTGTATTGAGGCCCACACATCTTTCAGATTACTCTTCTCCAAGGAAAATAATATGACGTGTTTATTTTCAATGAAAGAGTTGAGAGTTATTTGTGTAGGTTTAATTGATGTAATGTTTCTCACAGCTCTTTGATTAGCCCACCTCACACACACACACACAAATACACACACACACACACACCACAATGTTGATATTATCAAGTGGAAGCACAAAGCGCAGCATGTCCTACTTCTATCAGTCTGATAGAGCTCAGTTGAAAAACCTCCTCTCTTTCTCTCCAAGCAACACCATTGGGCAACTTCCAAAGCTGCTGAATATTATCGTTTTTCAACCCACAATAACAAAGTACAATGTAGAGATTAAGCATATTTTCTAAGATGTTGTCTTTGTTTGGCATGATGACTGCTGACTTGTCATTTGGAGAGACTGGTTACGGTGTCTTTGTAAACAACATTTCACCTGTCTATAGTCAAAAGCATCTTGGTACGTCCCAAATGGCACCCTATTGCATTTATATTACACTACTTTTGGCCAGGGGATGACAGGGAATATTTTGTATTTGGGGTTTACGAGAGGCCCAGAGAAGATGTCCCATTAAAAAAACGTTCTACCAGCTGTTAGAGGATTTGTCCCAAATGACACCCTATCCCCTATATGGGGCCTGGTCAAAAGGAGTCCACTATATACATAATAGCGTGCCATTTGGGACGCAGGCAGAGATATGGGTCCAGTGCAGGGCGTTCGGCTTACTCCATACAGGAAACAGTAAAAGGAGTCGTGCAGCGTCCACGTCGCTAGTAAAAGCTTTCGTGAATGTGTCCGTTAAAAAACGTGAACGGGCCTTTTGCACTCCATTAACCTATGGGCCAGGCTTTTAGGAGTGCAGGAAGTCACGCTTTCTGGCTTTCCTAAATTGATTAGGTGCCATTACGACCACACACACACACACACACACACACACACACACACACACACACACACACACACACACACACACACACACACACACACACACACACACACACACACACACACACACACACACACACACACACACACACGCACACACACGCCTATACAATATCATTGTTCCAAGGTAACAAGGGTACCAATTCAGTTCTACAGTTTTAACTCAACTACTGTAAATGGTAGTCACACATTTAACTGTAACTGTTACCATTTCAGACTAGTCTTCCATGTTTTATGCAGATAATATTCAAAAGCCATGCAAGCCTACACAACCTTATTGTTCCGTAGACAGTACCGGTCAACACAAGTCATGTTCATTGAAAAGCTGAACTCTGGGCCTCCCGAGTGGCGCAGCGGATCCTTGACCTTCTCCTCTACCGAGTCTGTAGGGGAGTTGCTTCGATGGGACAAGACTGCAATTGGGTAGGAAAAGGGGTAAAAGTTTAAAAAAAAATTAAATAGAGCTGATTTCTCCTAATGAGATGTAGGAATAACTTCCTATAAATGAATGCTGCATAATAATACTATTCCATGGTTGTTAGTGCTAGTCTATATGAATGTTCGATGTACCGCACAATAACACTACATCCAGAGACTGTTGAGTGGAAGTCTATATTCAATTCAAGTTCGGAGAGAATTCGTCTGGGTTTGGAAATTTCCTCGGACAGAATGTGTGCGGAGCAGAGATTTAATTTAGTCTGTCAGGGTCTGAGCAGCAAAGGGAGAGAGAGAGGGAGAGAAAAGAGGAGAGGAGAGAGAGAAAGAGAGTGAGAAAGAGTTGTTCCTGTCTTGCTACAGCATGTCGCATCATAAAGCTGAGTTAATGTACATGGAGGAGCAGAGGCTCTATTTGAATAAGTCACCCTGAGCACAGGGTTACATCCACTCTCGTTCACTACTATCCCTCCCTACCCAACCACGTTTTAGCGCTCTGCCTTTCTTAAATCCCACACTACGAGTAACGACTCTCGTCTCTTACTATCGACAAATGGTAACTTATGGAACGGATGCTTTTGTTTGGTTCTAACAGAACTTCTATAGACCGTCTGTCAAGGGACACTCCAAATAAAGTGTAACCAATCAGTGCGTTTGTTTTGTGTCCAACAGGAGGACACCGATCACAACTACTACACATCAAAGACCTACGGCCCCACGGACCCCATGAGCAAGGACTTGTGGGTAAACGTTGACCAGATGGACAAGGAGAAGGTGAAGATCCATGGCATCCTGTCCAACACTCACAGGCAAGCTGCGGTAAGACAACCTTCCTCTCAGATTCTGATTAAAAGTGTGGACACCTTGAAGTTGTATGATATCATATAGACTGGCATCAATTGGACATGTTTTGGGACATTGGTCAGACTCTGCAGGGGGAGATGAACGCCTGCAGCAGTAGGGTGGAATTGCCCCTAGACGCTGATCTTGGGTCAGTTTTGAATTCCCCCACTAATGGTTAAGGTTAGGATTGGGGGGAGATCCTAGATCTGTACCTAGAAAAGCTTCACTCCGGAGCACACTACCTCTGCACGGACAGGTGCACCGTGTGAGGCGCACACTGCTGAGGTCTCCCAGACGCTTTGGGCTGTGCATCACAGGGCCTTGTACGGTCAGGAGACAGAGAAAAGGGTGGCATGACAAGAGGGAGGAGGGTGGATGAAGTCACTTAGAAAAGTGTAACCGGGGAAAACAATGGAACAGTGGCCCGACCACAACAAATAAAGACACAAAATGGAGTTTCACATTGTGTCTTCTCCCCAACCACCTTCAATCACTAGATGATGGATTGAACTGTACAAACTGGGGCACAGTTTCCCTTTTAACTGAAGAGGGCAGCTTTTCCTCTTCTTCCACAGTGAAAGAAGAGCGGAAGTGGGATTGGGAAGTTTTCTCAGTGTGTGTCCCAAATGGCATCCTCTTCCCTACATAGTGCACTACCTTTGAACTATTGGCCCCGGTTAAAAGTAGTGCACTACATTGGGAATAGGGATATTTGGGACATACAGTACGCTCAGACTTTGGCTGTGTCCAGAGAATCAATATGTTGATGCTGGACATAAATGCTCCCCTCTTTCCTCCCAACAGTCATTTGAAAGTGAATGGTCATTGAGGCAGGAGAGAAGAGGAGAGGGAGAGAAACAGGCTAAACTGAGCGCTACATCACATCAGGCACGGGCCATTTGGCCTGGGGATATCAGTGCCAGCCAGCCCAGCCGGCTGTACCAAACCCCATTCAGACCAAACAAGGACCTTCACTGTGCATTGCACTACTTTTGTCCAGATCCCATAGGTCAGACGTAGTGCACTATATAGGAAATACGGTGCCATTTGGGAGACACCCACAGAGGTCACCATGAGGGGGAAAGGGGTGGCAGAAATGTGTCTCAGTATTTGTAGTGTTGATTTCTGGCACTATGTTGTGCCTGTCCCAGCGTGTTGGAATACCCACATAGCATAATCAGCCAATAGGCTCGTAAAAAAAACAAAAAAAAACACAGAGGTCGAGTTCATCAAAATAAAGCAGAGAAGCTCGGCTGTTGAACGACTGTGTTTAGTCATAGTAATTGACTGTGGTGGGCCGCAGCCAGACTCCCCCTGGTTGAATCCTGGATCATGTAGCTGTGTTAACCATGGAGTTATGCTCTCTATTCTCTATCATACACAAGATATGCTATAGAAACAACATGTATACGTCCCACATGACATCCTATTCCCTACACAGTGCCCTACTTTTGACCAGAGCGGGCCGTGATCAAAAGAAGTGCACTAGGGAATAGGGTGCCATTTGGGACGCAAATCCATGACAGAATACTGTAGTGACTCAAGTGATTGTAGAGTCCTGCTGTCTCGAAGCAGTGCTGTAAACATTCCCCTTGTCACTATAATCGATTCAGTTACTCTAACACAGTAATAATCCCAAACAGTGTGGTAGACTGTAAAATCCAAATAGCATATGAATTCAGAAATCTATAAATGTTATACCTTACTAGGAATAAACTGTAGTCAGCTCATTCAGGCTTTTTACTGGTTGTTATCAACACATTTTAGTACTAATCTGGTTTTGAACAGAAAATGTTATTGAAAAATGACTGACAAATACATCTACTTTTATGTTCGAGCTCTAGGCTGAATCTGCTCTTGGGGAAAAAAGGTTTTCCATTGGGGAAACATGTTTCATCAAACTTCATGAAGGTCTATGAAACTCATAAATGCTTTCTTTTCATAACCACAATGGTGTATTTTATCCTGGGAGTTTTACATTTGCTTAAAAACAATTCACAACTTGGCATGTGGTCAAATTTAAAGTCAACTACCACAAGGACTGAAAATGGTAGAATTTAGGATTTGTCTCTCCTGAGTGCCTCTTTCTCTACACCTTCTTTCTCTGACTGAAGTTTAATCCTATTGAGTATTTTTCTGTCTTTTTGGAGCTCTCTTTCTGACCTGCGTCATCTGTGTTTTTTTTTTTCATGCAGAGAGTAAATCTTTCCTTCGATTTCCCCTTCTATGGACATTTCCTGCGTGATCTCACCGTGGCAACTGGTGGTAAGTGAACAACCTCTTCCTGAGCTACAGTGTTGATGTGATTGAGGGAGATGGAATTGATGCTAGCAGAGGTGAAATGGTGTGTGTGTGCTTGGTTTTCATTTTTTTTGCTTAGCATTGGAATTATACATAGCATATTATTATTATTAACCTTTAGTAAGTCATACTGAGACTAAAGTCTCTTTTGCAAATGAGCCCCGCACAATACAAAAACGAACATATCAATAGGCAGGTATAGATAAACATAAATATACACATTAAAACACACATTAAGATACAAAACACAGTTACATTTTAAAAATAATATTCTTTGTTATAAAAATCCTCAGACAGCTGTCTGAATTGCCCTAGGGACACCTAAGCATCTAATCGAAACGTCTTTTGGAGATAATTCCGAACATAGAGTGCAAGGAAGTTAAAGGTTGATTCACCTCCTAACTCTGTACACACCAAAGTAGTCTCCAGAGTCAACCAACCCTGTGAACAGCCATTCACTTATTGTTCCACGGCTGAGAAGAGTATGTAATGAGTTTAGAGAAATCATTATCGGGTGGACAGAAGCATTTATTCTGGCGACACTGTAGATAATGGTGTGTTTGCGCGCTTGTGTCTTCAATTTTGTATTTGTGTTAACTGTTTGTGTCACTGCTGTTTGTGTTTGTGTGTGTGTCTGAGATGCTGTGTGTATGTGATTGAGATCAGAATGCTGAGAAGTGCAAAGGGTCAAACAGGTTATTTTCAAATCAAATCAAATGTAATTTGTCACATGCGCTGAATACAACCTTACTGTGAAATGCTTACTTAACCAACAATGCAGTTTTAAGAAAAATACTAAAAAATAAGAAATAGATAAAAGTAACAAATAATTAAAGAACAGCAGTAAAATAACAATAGCGAGGCTATATACAGGGTGTACCGGTACAGAGTCAATGTGCGGGGCACCGGTTAGTCGAGGTAATTGAGGTAATTATGTACATGTTGTTAAAGTTATTAAAGTGATAATAACAGAGAGTAGCAGCAGCGTAAAAGGGGAGGGGGGGGGGGGGGGGGCAATGCATATAGTCTGGGTAGCTATTTGACTAGATGTTCAGGAGTCTTATGGCTTGGGGGTAAAAGCTGTTTAGAAGCCAATTGGACCTAGACATGGCGCTCCGGTACAGCTTGCTGTGCGGTAGCAGAGAGAACAGTCTATGACTGGGGTGGCTGGAGTCTTTGACAATTTCAACCTTCCTCTGACACCACCTGGTATAGAGGTCCTGGAAGGCAGGAAACTTGGGCCCAGTGATGTACTGGGCCGGACACACTACCCTCTGTAGTGCCTTGCGGTCGGAGGCCGATCAGTTGCCATACCAGGCAGTAATGCAACCGTCAGGATGCTCTCGATGGTGCAGCTGTAGAAATTTTTGAGAATCTGAGGACCCATGCCAAATCTTTTCAGTCTCCTGAGGGGGAATAGGTTTTGTCGTGCCCTCTTCAGGATGGTCTTGGTGTGCTTGCACCATGTTAGTTTGTTGGTGATGTGTACGCCAAGGAACTTGAAGCTCTCAACCTGCTCCACTACAGCCCCGTCGATGAGAATGGGGGCGTGCTCGGTCCTCCTTTTCCTGTAGTCCACAATCTCCCTTGTCTTGATCACGTTGAGGGAGGGGTTGTTGTCCTTGCACCACACGGTCAGGTCTCTGACTTCCTCCCTATAGGCTGTCTCGTCGTTGTCGGTGATCAGGCCTACCACTGTTATGTTGTCGGAAAACTTGATGATGGTGTTGGAGTCGTGCCTGGCCATGCAGTCATGAGTGAACAGGGAGTACAGGAGGAGACTGAGCACGCACCCCTGAGGGGCCCCTGTGTTGAGAATCAGCGTGGCGGATGTGTTGTGTTGTTACCTCCCCTTACCACCGGCCATGCAAATTAACTGAACCACCAAAAACATTTCCACTGCATTTCAGCCCTGCCACAGAAGAACCAGCTGGCATCATGTCAGTGATTCTCTCATTAACACAGGTGTGAGTGTTGACGAGGAAAAGGCTGAAGATCACTCTGTCATGCTGATTGAGTTTGAATAACAGACTGGAAGCTTCAAAAGGAGGGTGGTGCTTGGAATCATTGTTCTTCCTCTGTCAACCATGGTTACCTGCAAGGAAACACGTGCCGTCATCATTGCTTTGCACAAAAAGGGCTTCACAGCCGAGGATATTGCTGCCAGTAAGATTGCACCTAAATCAACCATTTATCAGATCATCAAGAACTTCGAGGGCGGTTCAATTGTTGTGAAGAAGGCTTCAGGGCGCCCAATAAAGTCCAGGAAGCGCCAGGACCGTCTCCTAAAGTTGATTCAGCTGCGGGATCGGGGCACCACCAGTGCAGAGCTTGCTCAGGAATGGCAGCAGGTAGGTGTGAGTGCATCTGTTCGCACAGTGAGGCGAAGACTTTTGGAGGATGGCCTGGTGTCAAGAAGGGCAGCAAAGAAGCCACTTCTCTCCAGGAAAAACATCAGGGACAGACTGATAATCTGCAAAAGGTACAGGGATTGGACTGCTGAGGACTGGGGTAAAGTAATTTTCTCTGATGAATCCCCTTTCCGATTGTTTGGGGCATCCGGGAAAAAGCTGGTCTGGAAAAGACAAGGTGAGCGCTACCATCAGTCCTGTGTCATGCCAACAGTAAAGCATCCTGAGACCATTCATGTGTGGGGTTGCTTCTCAGCCAAGGGAGTGGGCTCACTCACAATTTTGCTTAAGAACACAGTCATGAATAAAGAATGGTACCAACACATCCTCCGAGAGCAACTTCTCCCAGCCATCCAGGAACAGTTTGGTGACGAACAATGCATTTTTCCACCATGATGGAGCACCTTTCCAAAAGGCAAAAGTGATAAGTGCCTCGGGGAACAAAACATTGATATTTTGGGTCCATGGCCAGGAAACTCCCCAGACCTTAATCCCATTGAGAACTTGTGGTCAATCCTCAAGAGGTGGGTGGACAAACAAAACCCCACAAATTCTGACAAACTCCAAGCATTGGTTATGCAAGAATAGGCTGCCATCAGTCAGGATGTGGCCCAGAAGTTAATTGACAGCATGCCAGGGCGGATTGCAGAGGTCTTGAAAAAGAAGGGTCAACACTGCAAATATTGACTCTTTGCATCAACTTCATGTAATTGGCAATAAAAGGCTTTGACACTTATAAAATGCTTGTAATTATACTTCAGTATTCCATAGTAACATTTGACAAAAATATCTAAAGACACTGAAGCAGCAAACTTTGTGGAAATTAATATTTGTGTCATTCTCAAAACCTTTGGCCACGACTGCATGTACGGTCACTGTGGGGACGTCGTCATCAATGCACTTATTGATGAAGCCAGTGACTGATGTGGTGCACTCCTAAATGCCATCGGAGGAATCCCGGAACATTTTCCAGTCTGTAATAGCAAAATGAGTCCTATAGCTTAGCATCTGCTTCATCTGACCACTTTTTTATCGACCGAGTAACTTGTGCTTTCTGCTTTAATTTTAGCTTGTAAGCAGGAATCAGGAGGATAGAATTATGGTCAGATTTGCCAAATGAAGGGTGAGGGAGAGCTTTGTACGTGTCTCTGTGTGTGGAGTAAAGGTGGTATTTTTTCCCACTCTGGTTGCACATTTAACATGCTGGTAGAAATTAGGAAAACCGGATTTAAGTTTCCCTGCATTAAAGTCCCCGGCCACTAGGAGCACCGCCTCTGGATGAGCGTTTTCCTATTTGCTTATGGCCGTGTACAGCTCATTGAGTGTGGTCTTAGTGCCAGCATCGGTTTGTGCTGGTAAATAGACAGCTACGAAGAATATAGATGAAAACTCTCTAGGTAGATAGTGTGGTCTTCAGCTTATTACTCTACCTCAGGCGAGCAAAACCTCGAGACTTCCTTAGATATCGTGCAACAGCCACCTCTTTATTACCAGAGGCTGCTGTTCTGTCCTGCTGATAGAGTGTATAACCCGTCAGCTGTATGTTATTCATGTCGTCGTTCAGCCACGACTCGGCTGAACATAAGATATTATGTTTTAATATCCCGTTGGTAGGATATACGTGCTTGTAGTTCGTCCACTTTGTTATCCAGCGATTGTACGTTAGCCAATAGTACCGTTGGCACAGGCAGATTAGCCACTGTCGCCGGATCCTCACAAGGCACCCTGATCTCCTTTTGCAAAACCTCAATCTCTTTCTGCTGCTAATGACGGAGATGAGGGCCTGTTCGGGTGTCTGGAGTAAATACCTCTCGTCCGACTCATTTAAGAAACATTCTTAGTCCAATTCAAGGTGAGGAATCGCTGTTCTGATGTCCAGAAGCTCTTTTCGGTCATAAGAGACGGTAGCAGCAACATTATGTACAAAATATATTACAAACAATACAAAAAAGAATAATACCACAGTTGGTAAAGAGCCCATAAAACGGCAGCCATCCCCTCCGGCGCCATCTTTATCTTGCCTCCTCAGTCTGTAGACTGGGAAGTTACCGCCAGCCCAGCCAAACGAACTGAGGGAGGATTGAAAACCCTCGTCTGACACAGACCGCAGTACAAAACCACCAGCAGCCCTCAGCACAAGTCCTCCAGGCAGTTGGTACAAAACCACCTACAACACTCAGCATCAATGGCCAGCCTGCTAGACTTGGGGGGGAAACCACCACCACTCCTAGTCCCCAACACTCAGCAATACCAACCAGTCCTGGGATGCATCCCAAATGGCACCATATTCCCTACATAGTGCACTACTTTTGACCAGGGCCCACAGGGGCGCGTTGCAGGGAAAAACCAGACCAGGGTTTGGACTTGGAAAATGACCTACACTGCCAAGTGCTGTAATAATAACCTATTGATATACATGTGTATTAGGAGTGATATGACAGTATGGACAAGCGTGTGTGTAACAGACCAGAGCGAGTCAGACACGTTCGAAAAGAGGCGAGTGTGTTAGTAAATGCTCCAACGGCACTAGGGAGGAGGGAGGATGAGGAGTATTTTCCACTGAGAAGGAGGGTGAAACCACAACGTCTGCAGTGGCAATTATCACATCAAAGAGTCATGAGTATACCATACCCAACTATTCCAACAACGTCTGCTCACATTAGAATGTTACAATAATGGTAGAAATATAAATCAGCATCATCATCATTATGATTATTATCATCATCATCATCATCCGAATATATAATTTTCTTGATTTATTATTGACCTTTATAGGACAAATTACTATTATTGGGCAAAGTGAATGTTCTTCCCTAGCTACAGTATATCCCACTACCTCAGAGCTAGCTTGTAAAGTATGGAACTGCCAGAACAGTGTTGTAGTGATGAGAGATGAATAGGGATGCGTCCCAAATGGAACCTTATTCCCTATGTAGTGCGCAACTTTTGGGACTATAAAGGGGAAAGGGTGCCATACGGGACACATACAGTATAGAGGCTGTTAGCAGCTAGCAGCTAGCCCAGAAAGAGATAAAGAGTCATTCAGACAGAGACGGTGTGATGGAGGAGAGGAGGAACGGCAGGCCTCAGTACTCTGCCTCTGTAAATCCGAGTTCAAACACCTCCGTTTCAGCGTCTACCCCTCCCTTCATTCCCCTCTCCATCCACTACTGCTCCACCTCCCAGCCTATCAATCCATTTAGCTAGCCTTTTCCCCCTCCTGGCCCTGCCCTTCTCCAACCGTACACCATTGTAATCGTGTTATCTTCCTGTGAGTGTTAACCTTTCCATCAGTGTGGCATGGTGTAGGTCTATGAGAGGAGACACAGTTGAAGTCGGAAGTTTACGTACACTTAGGTTGGAGTCATTAAAACTGTCTGCATTCTGTCTCCTAGAGATGAACGTACTTTGGTACGAAAAGTGCAAATCAATCCCAGAAAACAGCAAAGGACCTTGTGAAGATGCTGGAGGAAACGGGTACAAAGGTATCTATATCCACAGTAAATCGAGTCCAATATCGACATAACCTGAAAGGCCGCTCAGCAAGGAAGAAGCCACTGCTCCAAAACCGCCATAAAAAAGCCAGACTACGGTTTGCAACTGCACATGGGGGACAAAGATCGTACTTTTTGGAGAAATGTCCTCTGGTCTGATGAAACAATAATAGAACTGTTTGGCCATAATGACCATTGTTATGTTTGGAGGAAAAAGGGGGAGGCTTGCAAGCCGAAGAACACCATCCCAACCGTGAAGAACGGGAGTGGCAGCATCATGTTGTGGGGGTGCTTTGCTGCAGGAGGGCCTGGCGCACTTCACAAAATAGATGGCATCATGAGGTGGGGAAATTATGTGGATATTTTGAAGCAACATCTCAAGACATGAGTCAGGAAGTTAAAGCTTGGTCGCAAATGGGTCTTCTAAATCGACAATGACCCCAAGCATACTTCCAAAGTTGTGGCAAAATGGCTTAAGGACAACAAAGTCAAGGTATTGGAGGGGCTGTCACAAAGCCCTGACCTCAATCCTATAGAAAATCTGTGGGCAGAACTGAAAAAGCGTGTGTGAGCAAGGAGGCCTACAAACCTGACTCAGTTACACCAGCTCTGTCAGGAGGAATGGGCCAAAATTCAACCAACTTATTGTATGAAGCTTGTGGAAGGCTACCCGAAACGTTTGACCCAAGTTAAACAATTTAAAGGCAATGCTACCAAATACTAATTGAGTGTATGTAAACTTCTGACCCACTGGGAATGTGATGAAAGAAATAAAAGCTTAAATAAATCATTCTCTCTACTATTATTCTGACATTTCACATTCTTAAAAGAAAGTGGGGATCCTAACTGACCTAAGACCGGAATTTTTACTAGGATTAAATGTCAGGAATTGTGAAAAACTGAGTTTAAATGTATTTGGCTAAGGTGTATGTAAACTTCCGACATCAACTGTATGGTCCTGCCTGCAGCCAGATAGTGGAGAGGAGAGGGTCAGTACAGGGGGTTTCAGAGTAGAGCTGTGTCCAAGTAATCAAATAGACAAACACACTGAGAACAGAGACTTTATAATGGCGCTGGAGAGGATGGCTGCTGTTCTATGGGCTCTTAACCAAACGTACTATATATATATATTTTTTTCATCGTTTGTAACTTATTTTGTACATAATGTTGCTGCTACTGTCTCTTATGACCGAAAAGAGCTTCTGGACATCAGAACAGCGATTACCCTACTTGAATTGGACAAATCATTTTTCTTTAATGAGTCAGACGAGAGGGATTTACTCCAGACACCCGAACAGACCCTCATCTCTGTCATTAGCAGCAGAAAGAGACTGAGGTTTTGCAAAAGGAGATCGGGGTGCCTTTTGAGGATCAGGCGACGAGTTGCTAATCTGCCTGTGCCATCGGTAATATTGGCCAACGTACAATCGCTGGATAATAAAATGGACAAACTAACAGCATGTATATTCTACCAACGGGACATTAAAGACTGTAATATCTTATGTTTCACAGAGTCATGGCTGAACAACGACATGAACAAAATACAGCTGGCGGGTTATACACTGTACCGGCAGGATAGAATAACAGCCTCTGGTAATAAAGGGGCGGCATTCTATGTATATTTGTGAACAACACCTGGTGCACGATATCTAAGGAAGTCTCGAGGTTTTGCTCGCCTGAGGTAGAGTATCACATGATAATCTGTAGACCATCACAAACCGATGCCGACACTAAGACCGCTCTCAATGAGCTGTATAAGGCCATAAGCAAACAGGAAAACGCTCATCCAGAGGCGGCGCTCCTATTGGCCGGGGACTTTAATGCAGGGAAACTTAAATCCGTTTTACCTCATTTCTACCAGCATGTTAAATGTGGAACCAGAGGGGAAAAAAGACTACCTTTACTCCACACACAGAGACGCGTACAAAGCTCTCCCTCGCCCTCCTTTTGGCAAATCTGACTATAATTATATCCTCCTGATTCCTGCATACAAGCTCAAATTAAAGCAGGAAGTACCAGTGACTCGGTCAATAAAAAAGTGGTCAGATGAAGCAGATGCTAAGCTACAGGACTAGTACAGACTGGAATACGTTCCGGGATTCTTCCGATGGCATTGAGGAGTACACCTCATCAGTCACTGGCTTTATCAATAACTGCATCGAGGACCTCGCCCCCACAGTGACCGTACGTACATACCCCAACCAAAAGCCATGGATTACAGACAACATCCGCACTGAGCTAATAGGTAGAGCTGCCACTTTCAAGGAGCGGGACTCTAACCCAAAAGCTTATAAGAAATCCCGCTGTGCCCTCCGACGAAACATCAAACAGATAAAGCTTCACCACAGGACTAAGACCGAATCGTACTACACCGGCTCTGACACTCGTCGGATGTGGCAGGGCTTGCAAACTATTACAGACTACAACGCGAAGCACAGCTGAGGGCTGCCCAGTGACACGAGCCAACCAGAGGAGCTAAATTACTTCTATGCTCGCTTTGAGGCTAGTAAGACTGAAACATGCATGAGAGCCTCAGCTGTTCCGGACAACAGTGCGATCATGCTTTCTGCAGCCGATGTAAGGACTTTAAACAGGTCAACTATCACAAGGCCGCAGGGCCTGACAGATTACTAGGACGTGTACTCCGAGCATGCGCTGACCAACTGTCAAGTGTCTTCACTGACATTTTCAACCTCACCCTGTCTGAGTCTGTAATACTAACATGTTTCAAGCAGACCACCATAGTCCCTGTGCCCAAGAACACTAAGGTAACCTGCCTAAATGACTACCAACCTGTAGCACTCACGTTTGTAGCCATGAAGTGCTTTGAAAGGCTGGTCATGGCTCACATTAACACCATTATCCCAGAAACCCTAGATCCACTCCAATTTGCATACATCCCCAACAGATCCACAGATGATGCAATCTCTATTGCACTCCACACTGCCCTTTCCCACCTGGACAAAAGGAACACCCATGTGAGAATGCTATTCATTGACTACAGCTCAGCATTCAACACCACAGCGCCCTCAAAGCTCATCACTAATCTAAGGACCCTGAGACTAAACACCTCCCTCTGCAACTGGATCCTGGACTTCCTGACGGACTGCCCACCGGTGGTAAGGGTAGGTAACAACACATCCGCCATGCTGATCCTCAACACGGGGGCCCCTCAGGAGTGCGTACTCAGTCCCCTCCTGTACTCCCTGTTCACTGCGTCACCAGGCACGACTGCGTCACCAGGCACGACTCCAACACCATCATCAATTTTGCAGATGACATAACAGCGGTAGGCCTGATCACCGACAAGACAGCATATAGGGAGCAAGTCAGAGACCTGACTGGGTGGTGCAAGGACAACAACCTCTCCCTCAACGTGATCAAGACAAAGGAGAATGTGGACTACAGGAAAAGGAGGACCGAGCATGCCCCCATTTTCATCAACAGGGCTGCAGCGGAGCAGGTTGAGAGCTTCAAGTTCCTTAGCCTCCACATCACCAACAAACTAACATGGTCCAATTACACCAAGACCGTCGTGAAGAGGGCACGACAAAACCTATTCCCCCTCAGGAGACAGAAAAGATTTGGCATGGGTCCTCACATCATCAAAAGGTTCTACAGCTACACCATCGAGAGCATCCTGACAGGTTGCATCACTGCCTGGTATGACAACTGATCGGCCTCCGACCGCAAAAGTCACTACAGAGGGTAGTGCGTACGGCCCACTGCATCATTGGGCCCAAGCTTCCTGCCATCCAGGACCTCTATACCAGGCGGTGGTAGACTCCAGCCACTCTAGTCATAAACTGTTCTCTCTGCTATCGCATGGCAAGCGGTACCAGAGCGCACGTCTAGGTCCAAGAGGCTTCTAAACAGGTATTCTTCTTAAACTGCATTGTTGGTTTAAGGGCTTGTAAATAAGCATTTCACTGTAAGGTTGTATTCGGCGCATTTGACAAATAACATTTGATTTGATTTGTCACGTTGAAATAAATCACATGACAACGCAAAACAAAGTGACATAAGACGTGGTGTCGTGACATGATGTGTTGCTTCAAATCTTTGATCTGAATCACCTCATAACAGAAGTAACAAAAGGGGTGGTGTTGTTCTATAAAGTGTTGCTGGTGCTGTCAGGGCCAAACATTGAGCAGTGTCTGGTGGTTGGAGGTTGTAGCGTTAAAGACAGGCACTGTCTGTCAGACTATGTGTTCCAAATGGCACCCTATTTCCTATATAGTGCACTACTTTTGACCAGAGCTCTATGGGCCCTGGTCAAAGGTAGCGCACTATATAGGGAATAGGGTGTCATTTGAGACACAACCAGAGTGGTGATATGCGATCTGATCCCTCTGTAACCCCAGCTGCCAGAGAGAGCCAAGGTAGAAATGCAGCTGTGTGGTGTCTTCACTAGGCCAGCACCCCTGAAAAAAACAGCCCATACGGACACACACACATTTCACCGTCAGCGCCAGATTCCTCTGTACACACGTATTTGGCTTGTCGTCTCTGTTTTTCTCCAGGCACATTTTGGTTAAATACTTTGTTTCATGGGGATGCCACAGGGCTGATGTAGAAGCTCGTCACAGAAGCCACAGAGGAGTGTGTGGGATGCAGTGGAACAACAAGGCAGCTAGTAAACACACGCACGCACGCACACACACACACACACTTAATTAAATCCTCTGCCACTCACACACACTTGCACACTAACAGGCACACAGAGGAAGGAGAAAGACACAAGGTGGTCACTCAGTATGCACTCGCTGGGCACAGACATCAATTCAACGTCTATTCCACATTGGTTCAACGTAATTTCATTGAAATGATGTGAAAACAATGTTGATTCAACCAGTATGTGCCCAGTAGGGAGACAGTAGTGAGACCAGTTGTTTCTCCTCTCTTTCTGTCTGGCCTTCTCTATGCGTGTCATAAGCCCCTGTCATTACGACTACACAGGAACAATGAGGACAGCCTCTATCTTAATTGAAGAGGTGGTTTTCTCTGCCGCTGTTTGGCGATAAGACAAGATAATGGCCAGATACACTGCAGATGCTTGTGTCGGACGTATATGTGTGTGTGTGTGTGTGCATGTGTTCCTTCTATCCTGGCTGCTCTCTGCTCCAGACAGCTGTTTTAAACTCTGAAATCACTCCAGAACTAAACATAGGCTCAGTATGGAGAAACAACTGGCTTGTTTGGACAGAATGTCCAATAAAGTAGAATGGCTGGTCAAGAGATTGTGGTAATGCTCCCTCCAGTATATACAGAACAGTACTCCCTGATACCCGAACATATAAACAGGGCTGGAAATGGAACAATCTCATTGTTTCACCTCTACCCCCTCTCTATTTGGCATTGTCTCTGTGTGTCTCCATCTCTCTCTTACTCTCATTGTTCTTTCTTTCTTGTTCTTTCTCCTTCTCACCCTCCTATCCCGCTCTCTCCTCCTCTCTCTCTCTCTGTCTTCTCCGTCTCTCACACTCCCTCTTTTTCGCTTTTTCATTCGGCTACCAATTGTCCTGGCTGAATCGTTCATTATCTACTGTCCAGTCCCCCTCCTTAAAGTGATGGCCATAACAAGTTCGCCTGCCAGGTAGCCTAGCAGTGTGAGCGTTGGGACAGTAACCAGAAGGTTGAGTGTTCAAATTCCAGAGTTAGCACGGGGGGAAAAAATCTGTTGTTCTGCCCTTGAGCAAGGCAGTTAACCCCCATAACAACTTCCCTCTGGGTACCAATGATGTCCATCAATGCAGCCCCCCTGCACCTCTCTGATTCAGAGGTGGTTGGGTTAAATGCAGGAAGGCATATTTCAGTTGAATGCATTCAGTTGCACAACTGACTAGGTATCCCGCTTCCCTATTGAATGGCTCTCTTTCTGGGTGTCTGTTCTTAAGCGTATTGAGAGACTGACTGATTTCTCCCAAGCTGTCGGGTGGTTGTTTTTGTGTTCGCAGTAGATTGTTAGAAAAGTCTCTCTCATTTACCCAGAGAAGCAGGCACAGAGCCAAACGTCTCCTCACAGCTTGCATTTAACATAGGGGCGTGTGTGTGTGTCCCTGATGGTCATTGTGTGGTTATGATGCAGGCCTGCACTGTACTTCTTAGTCTGGGCCCCTCTGTGCTGTTTCAAGATAGAAAGAAAGAAAAGAGAGAAAGATGGGGGAAACAAGGTGTGGCGTAGAAAAGGAAAGTTAGATAAGGTACATATTTGGGCTGCTGTTGGGTAAACACTAGAGCTGATGGAATGCAATGATTGAGTCAGAGTTAAATAATTTGTGTCAAACTCCCCCAGTGTGTTGTGAGAGAGAGAGGGAGAGAAAGAGAAAGCAATCATTCAAGAGCAGTTAGATGAAAGGATAAGGCTAGGTAGGCCACTATACCCCCCCTCCCCTCTCAATCTCCTCTCTCTCCTTTCCTTGAATGTCTCTCTCTCTCTCTCTCTCTCTCACCCCACCCTCACCCATGTTTACCTAGTAGGCCCACAGGTATGCCAACTGGAGACAAACACTGGCCAGGTAGACTCAACTTCCCCTCCTCCTACTCCTCCTCCCCTTCTTCTCCTCCTTCAATACCCCTCATCCTCCCCTCCTTCATGGCCAGATAGACTCAACTCCTCACCTCATCCCCCTATCATCCCCTCCTCCATGGCCAGATAGACTCAACTCCTCCTCCTCCTCACCTCATCCTCCTATCATCCCCTCCTCCATGGCCAGATAGACTCAACTCCTCCTCCTCCTCACCTCATCCCCCTATCATCCCCTCCTCCATGGCCAGATAGACTCAACTCCTCCTCCTCCTCCTCACCTCATCCCCCTATCATCCCCTCCTCCATGGCCAGATAGACTCAACTCCTCACCTCATCCCCCTATCATCCCCTCCTCCATGGCCAGATAGACTCAACTCCTCCTCCTCCTCACCTCATCCTCCTATCATCCCCTCCTCCATGGCCAGGTAGACTCAACTCCCCCTCCTGCTCCTCTCCTCCTTCTATCCTCCTGTTCTCAAATATCTCCACAGTTCCACAGTTCTGAGTTCTGCTGACTGCACTGGTGGGGGCACAGAGATATACAAACACCCACTGTGCTGAGTGGGAGCTACACTTGACTGTGAGGTCCTTAAGAACAGGATTGATTCCTCACTGGGAGGGACTGTGCTCTTGGCCTTTCTCGTGATGTATATATTTTTTTACAGCCGTTGTTGAAGACACATGATGACACAAAATGGCGGTGAATTGACTGCAGCTTCATGTGACCTTTTAAGAATGCTTTTTTGCTATTTTTAGCTATTTTTCTCTGTGGTTTTTACTGTCAAAGTTTCAGTCTCAAATCTCTGTTAGGCACCCCCCCCCCCCCAAAAAGCAAGAAGGAAAGGGAAGATGAGGACATGCAGCCATTTTGTTTTATTTAATGCATCTTCACAGCCGCTGACATTGCTATACCTCTCTGTCACAGAATAAAAAAAGATTTTGTTTCTGGCATCATCAATGTTAATGTACCCCTCTATGTAAATAATATTTCCTTAAGATGAATAGCCAGTACTTTTTGTTTCACAGGGGTACATTAATAACAATGGCAACTGGCCGATAAGTAGTAAATTATGCAGGTCTACTTTGTGTTGATTGAGTATGGTGTGCTCAGCAGACATACTGTATATATTTATCCTTAATGCTGTTTGTAAGGACACATAAATTGCATAATTGGCATATACATTACTCTTACTGAATTTCCACGTGGGTGAGGATATTGGAAATGTAATCAAAGCCTATTGGATGATAATGTAACGATCGTCTGTGGTGGTAGAAGGATCAGACCAAAGCGCAGCGTGGTAAGTGTTCATGTCTTTAATATAAATCCAAAAACTGAACACAGGAACAAAAACAATAAACGATGATCAAACGAAACAGTACCGTGTGGCGACAAACACTGACACGGAAACAAACACCCACAAACCAAAAGTGAAACCCAGGCTACCTAAGTATGATTCTCAATCAGGGACAACGATTGACAGCTGCCTCTGATTGAGAACCATACCAGGCCGAACTCAAAACCCCAACATAGAAAAACACACATAGACTGCCCACCCCAACTCACGCCCTGATCATACTAAATAAAGACAAAACAAAGGAAATAAAGGTCAGAACGTGACAGATAACTTGTTTTTAACTAGGACAGAGGAATTTATAACTGACTTAACATAGGTACAGCAAATCCCCTTATTATATGGGAAACTTTTAAATGTGGCTTTAGAGGCCATGCAATTCATTACTCATCTCTAAAACAAAAGCAATACAAACTGTACCATAGAGGCTCATAATAAGTTAGAGGAAAAACAAAAAGAAATGGAGGACCTTATTCAAGAAAGATCAAGTGTAATATATTATACAAATTAAGCAAACTGGAGGGTGTATGGGGAAAAATGCACCAAATTATTTTTTTATCTTCAAGATAGAAATGCTACCTTGTAGAATAATAGTGAAGACATCAACACTATGAAATAACACATATGGAATCATGTAGTAACTAAATAAGTGCTAAACAAATTTGTAACCGTTAATTACCTAAGCAAGTTAGTTAAGAACAAATTCTTATTTACAATGACGGTCTACCCCAGCCAAACCAGGACGACACTGGGCCAATTGTGCACCACCCTATGGGACTCCCAATCACAGCCAGATGTAATGGATTCAACCCAGGGATGTAATGACACCTCTAGCACTGAGATGCTGTGCCTTAGACCGCTGCGCCACTCGGGAACCCTGGTTCAAATATTTCAGATCCTTCAAAGTAGCGACTCTTTACCTTGATGACAGCTTGCACACTCTTGGCATTTTCTCAACCAGCTTCATGAGGTAGTCACCTGGAATGCATTTCAATTAACAGGTGTGCCTTGTTAAGTTAATTTGTGGAACTTCTATACTTCTTAATGCGTATGAGCCAATCAGTTGTGTTGTGACAAGGTAGGGATGGTATACAGAAGATAGCCCTATTTGGTAAAAGACGAAGTTCATATTATGACAAGAACAGCTGAAAAAGCGAAGAGAAACGACAGTCCATCATTACTTTAAGACATGAAGGTCAGTCAATACGGAAAATGTCAAGAACTTTTAAAGTGCAGTTGCAAAAACCATCAAGCACTATGATGAAACTGGCTCTCATGAGGACCGCCACAGGAAAGGAAGACCGAGTCACCTCTGCTGCAGAGGATAAGTTCATTAGAATTACCAGCCTCAGAAATTGCAGCCCAAATAAATTCTTCACAGAGTTCAAGTAATAGACACATCTTAACATCAACTGTTCAGAGGAGACTGCGTGAATCAGGCCTTCATGGTCGAATTACTGCAAAGTCACATCTACTGTACTAAAAGACACCAATTAGAAGAAGAGATTTACTTGGGCCAAGAAACATGAGCAATGGGCATTAGACCGGTGGAAGTCTGTCCTTTTGTCCGATGAGTTCAAATTTGAGATTTTTGGTTCCAACCGCTGTGTCTTTGTGAGACGCAGAGTAGGTGAACGGATGATCTCCGCATGTGTGGTTCCAACCGTGAAGCATGGAGGAGGATGTGTGATGGTGTGGGGGTGTTTTGCTGGTGAAACTGTCTGTGATTTATTTAGAATTCAATGCACAATTAACCAGCATGGCTACCACAGCATTCTGCAGCGATACGCCATCCTATCTGGTTTGCTCTTAGTGGGACTATCATTTGTTTTTCAACGGAACAATGACCCAACACACCTCCAGGCTGTTTAAGGGCTGTTTGACAAAGAAGGAAGAGTGATGAAGTGCTGCATCAGATGACCTGACCTCCACAAACACCCGACCTCAACCCAATTTATTTAACATATTTTATTTCACCTTTATTTAACCAGTAGGCCCGTTGAGAACAAGTTCTCATTTACAACTGTGACCTGGCCAGGATAAAGCAAAGCAGTGCGACACAAACAACAACACAGAGTTACATATGGAATAAACAAACGTACAGTCAATAACTCAATTTAGACGATTTGGGAGTTGGACCGCAGAGTGAAGGAAAGGCAGCCAACAAGTGATATGATGATACTGTACGCTGATGATTCATGTTTTCTTTTACATCCACAACTTGGATCCTATCCTATTTGTCCTATTTCACGTGTGAATTGGAAATGTGTTTATGGCATATTCCGACTCTCCCTGAGACACCCGTGGAGAGTGGGACCACGTCCAGGGTCTGCCATTATCAACAGCAACCCTGGAGCAATTAGGGTTATATGCCTTGCTCAATTCGAAACTGGTGACCCTTTGGTCACCAACGCTCTAACCGTGAGAGTAACTGCTAGTGTTTGTACTGTATGTGCGTGTGTGTGTATGGTTTGAGTGTCAGGCAGAGAAGGAAGCTTAGCCTGGGGACATTGACATTGACATGCGGATTGTTGTGTTGTGGCGCCGATTGTATTTAATGAGTAATATCTGCTGTATGTTTCCCCCTCACTCAGGGTTCATCTACACAGGGGATGTGGTCCACAGAATGCTGACGGCCACCCAGTACATCGCCCCCCTCATGGCCAACTTTGACCCTAGTGTCTCCAGGAACTCAACCGTTATCTACTTCGACAATGGTACATGGCATTCAATGTCTTTTCTCTGTCTTTCTTCATATTGTAGCAACCACAAAAACATATTCAAATCAAGAGCCCTTTGAGACTTGGTCAAAAGTGGTGCACTATTTAGGGAATAGGGTGCCGTTACACTCAAACAAATGCCGCGTTAAAAACAACCCAATATGGGTAAATATTGGACAGAACACATGTTGGGTTATTTTAATCCAGCCAGTTAGGTCACTCAGTTGGGTTGTTGGGTTGTTGATTCTGGGTTATTGAGCAGTGACCCACCGGGTAAGATTAGAAGACTGGAAGCGTGGCTTAGTAGGGGCATGGCTAGTTATTTTTGGCCACCTGTAAGCGCAAATGTCATTCCGGTTCTGCCGCCATGTTCTGTTGTATTATTATCGCTTGTTAAGGTTGAGCACTGACACTTGTGTAGCTTTATGATGCTTACACAAGAGTACGAGTTCCTCAAAAGCCATATCCTAATGTTGCAAGAGTCACCACTTTGTTATAATGCTTAAATAATTTTATAAAATGTACATTGAAATGTGTCTTGTGCAAAAATATGGAAGGACATTGGAATTTGCAGTGTGCAAACTTAACATGATGAACAACAATGACATTTACACTCACAGGTGGCCAAAAATAACTTTCTTAAAGCCATGCCCTCAATAGGCCATGCCTCCTGAAAATAACCAGATTTTTCAAACATGGCCTAATTTATCCATCAGTTGGGTTTTTATTCACTTTCATGCTGGGTTGACCCAGCAGCTGGGTCTTTTTTTATGTAATACATAGGTTATTTTCAGGAAGCATGGCCTATAGGGGGTGTGGCTTTCAGATACTTCAAGTGCTCAACCTTAATATGTGAAAACAATACAAGGCCGTGTCTAGACTTGACAGTTTGTGCAGATTTTGTATCATGGAGATACAAATCATGGAATTCCGAGCACATCATACAACTACAGTTGAAGTCGGAAGTTTACATACACTTAGGTTAGAGTCATTAAACTCGTTTTTCCACCACTCCAAAAATTTCTTGTTAACAAACTATAGTTTTGGCAAGTCGGTTAGGACATCTACTTTGTGCATGACACATGTAATTTTTCCAACAATTGTTTACAGGCAGATTATTTAACTTATAATTCACCGTATCACAATTCCAGTGGGTCAGAAGTTTACATATACTAAGTTGACTGTGCCTTTACAGCTTGGAAAATTCCAGAAAAGGATGTCATGGCTTTAGAAGCTTCTGATAGGCTAATTGACATCATTTGAGTCAATTGGAGGTGTACCTGTGGATGTATTTCAAGGCCTACCTTCAAACTCAGTGCCTCTTTGCTTGACATCATGGGATAATCAAAATAAATCAGCCAAGACCTCAGAAAAAAAATTGTAGACCTCCACAAGTCTGGTTCATCCTTGGGAGCAATTTCCAAACGCCTGAAGATACCACGTTCATCTGTACAAACAATAGTACGCAAGTATAAACACCATGGGACCACGCAGCCATCATACCGCTCAGGAAGGAGACGCATTCTGTCTCCTAGAGATGAATGTACTTTGGTGCGAAAAGTGCAAATCAATCCCAGAACAACAGCAAAGGACCTTGTGAAGATGCTGGAGGAAACGGGTACAAAACTATCTATATCCACAGTAAAACGAGTCCAATATCGACATAACCTGAAAGGCCGCTCAGCAAGGAAGATGCCACTGCTCCAAAACCTCCATAAAAAAAGCCAGACTATGGTTTGCAACTGCACATGGGGACAAAGATCGTACTTTGTGGAGAAATGTCCTCTGGTCTGATGAAACAAAAATAGAACTGTTTGGCCATAATGACCATCGTTACGTTTGGAGGAAAAAGGGGGACGCTTGCAAGCAGAAGAACACCATCCCAACTGTGAAGCACGGGGGTGGCAGCATCATGTTGTGGGGGTGATTTGCTGCAGGAGGGACTGGTGCACTTCACAAAATAGATGGCATCATGAGGGGGGAAAATTCTGTTGATATATTGAAGCAACATCTCAAGACATCAGTCAGGAAGTTAAAGCTTGGTCGCAAATGGTTCTTCTAAATGGACAATGACCCCAAGCATACTTCCAAAGTTGTGGAAAAATGGCTTAAGGACAACAAAGTCAAGGTATTGGAGTGGCCATCACAAAGCCCTGACCTCAATCCTATAGAAAATGTGTGGGCAGAACTGAAAAAGCATGTTTGAGCAAGGAGGCCTACAAACCTGACTCATTTACACCAACTCTGTCAGGAGGAATGGGCCAAAATTCACCCAACTTATTGTGGGAAGCTTGTGGAAGGCTACCTGAAACATTTGACCCAAGTTAACCAATTTAAAGGCAATGCTACCAAATACTAATTGAGTGTATGTAAACTTCTGACCCACTGGGAATGTGATGAAAGAAATAAAAGCTTAAATAAATAATTTTCTTTACTATTATTCTGACATTTCACATTCTTTAAAAAATGAAATTATGCAACCTGCTTAGCTAGCTAGCTTGCTTGCTGGCTAGTTACAGAGGTTAGCTGGGTAGTTAACTACAGCCAACAAGTTGTTGTTGTGTTGTCAGATTTAGCCATTCACAGAATGCATACAGGCATTTGAATATAGTGCGGGAAAAGGGAACCCGGCCACAATGTGAACACATTTAAGGGAAAGGGGGATACCTAGTCAGTTATACATCTGAATGCATTCAACTGAAATGTGTCTTCCGCATTTAACCCAACCCCGCTGAATGAGAGAGGTGTGGGGGGCTGCCTTAATCAACAGCCACGTCATTGGTGCCCAGGGAACAGTGGTTTAACTGCCTTGCTCAGGGAGAGAATGACAGATTTTTGTCAGCTCTGGGATTTGATCCAGCAACCTTTTGGTTACTGGCCCAAGGCTCTTACCCACCAGGAAACCTGCCGCCATGTACAGTTGAATTCGGAAGTTTACATACACCTTAGCCAAATACATTTAAACTCAGTTTTTCACAATTCCTGACATGTAATCCCAGTAAAAATTCCCTGTCTTAGGTCAGTTAGGATCACCACTTTATTTAAGTAAGCTAGCTGGCTAGCATTTATGAAGCTAGCAAACAAGTTCCTCACACGCTAGGAATGTATTTCCTCCAATGTTTAATTTTTAAAGGTGCCTCTCGCTCCCAAAACACAAGTTTTCTTGGAAACTTGTGGGCAGAGTGCTGATGACGACGCCCACTGTATGTGCTTACGAAAGCCTGATTACTTCCAAACTGAGGAGAAATCCACACACACCTCCTGAAGTGGTCAGCCAGATCTGAACACAATCCGACCACCATGCAGCTTTCGTGTGTCTAGACCTGTCTTTTCTATGCGATCTTTGTATTCTGAAAGCAGAAGTCACATGTAAATGTCAAGTGTAGAGACAGCCAGACAGAACAGATGAAATATAGTGACATTTACTCTCACGTGTGACCAAAAATAACTATCCCCTACTAAGCCACGCCTCCAGTCTTCAAAAAAAAAAAAAATGCCTGGGTCAAAATAACCCAACATGTGTTCTGTCCACTATATACCCAGCACTGGGTTGTTTTTAACCCAGCATTGTTTTTAACAGACACTGATAGGGAATAGGGTGCCATTTAACTGGGATGAATGGCAGTAGAGGCATAATCCTGATTTTACTTACGCAGGAAAATAAAAGTTAGGCATGCGATATAATAGAAATTGTGTAATAGAATTAGTCAACTTAAATTGTCATATAATTATAAATACAGTTTTTACAGGTTTTCAGCCAATTTTCTGTATAATCTAAAATATATGTAAACAGACCATGAATGTAAAAATAATAAAAATGATTGAAAGCTGTGAATGCTATTATATGATATAAAATCAGTACTTGCCTTTTCAGCCTGTGGATTGACTGCATTGTTTAACTGGAATTTTGGCAGTTAATTTGAAACTGTCTGGCTAGCTAGCTAGCTAGCTAACAAACATACAGTGCAGATAAATTCTTCAAATTCATTGTTTTATACAATATCTTACTACAGTACTGGCAAATCATTGACCAACTAACCCTCTGACCAAAATGGCTGACCTTAATCCCATCATAAAAAATGTCCATTCTAGTATTGTAATTCTTCATTCTATGGATTATTCACAGATGTGTGAGTGCCCTGTTACCGTGGTAACCTCACGCCCTTAAATAGGCAGCTGAACATTTTTGTTTCACCTAAGAGGTTCATATTTGAGGTGACATTGTGCCTGATTGAGCATGGAACACTCCAAAAACCTTTTGTCAATTACTTTCATTGTGCTCCCAAAATATATTTGCCTGCTCCTAAATTGTTCAACAAAAATATGACTGTTACTCACGGGTTCTTTGAGAAGGGTGAAGGTTCTACTGTATGTGGAGCCATCACTGGAGGTCTTCAATGGTTCTTTACAGGTCACAAAATGTAGAATATTTTTGGGGCGTGGTTTGTCTTTCACAAATATTTGTGTCATTCCAATGTATCTAATGTGTTGCGTTATGCCACTACATATCTTACAGTATATGACTACGGCCAGTGGAAGTGTCTTGTGAACGACTTACGTATGGCCTTGTCAACTGAGAAAGGTTGACTAAAGCAGTCAGTAGTTCTCAATTCTCTCCTCAGGGACCCCCAGATGTTTCAGAGATATCTCACTTGATTCAACTATTTTATTAACGCAATAATAACACCTATGGAATTTGAGCAATATAATATGGCTGACCAGAATCAAAAACCCTGTATGGTTCTTCAAAAAGATCTACAAAGAACCTTTTAGATTGAGAAAGGTTCCTTATAGAACCATCTCCATAAAGGATATATAAAGAACCATAAAATTGTTCTATATACTGTACATATCATGATAAAAACATAAACCCAGACCAAAGAGCCCAACTCCCACCGACCTCAGGACACCATGTTTAAATGTGTATTATATGTCCTTGTTATTCTCTGAAAATAAGCACATTTTCCTTCACTTCACAAAGATTTTTCCCGTGTTTCCGTGCCAAAAATGTTTGTCACCTTTTTGGGCCTTAAAACCAGTTGGCATCCCTGACCTCAGCCTCACTGCCTCATGTACATCCAATTAAAACTTGATTCAACTATGTTAAATGTAGCCCTCCATAGCGACTCACTGCCTAGTTGCGTCTGAAATGGCACCCTATTCCCTATATAGTGTGCTGCTTTTGACCTGCTTTTTTATGTTCACTACACAGGGAATAGGGTGCCATTTGGGACGCACAACAACTTGGAGGAGGGAAAGTCTGCCTCTCTCACTTTAATAACTATTCATCAAAAGGTGCCGGCAAGAACCTTTTGGGTTGCCACACCGGCAGAACCTTTCAAGTTCTGAAAAGAGTCTTCGAGGAACCCCTGTGTAAAGGTTCAAACCTGAAACTATTTGTGTATATTACCTTTTTAATAATATATTGTGAAGGTGGCAGCCTATCAGATTGGAGGCTTGGCTTTCAGATAGTTATTTTTCAAATCAAATTTTCAAATCAAAATTTATTTGTCACATACACATGGTTAGCAGATGTTAATGCGAGTGTAGCGAAATGCTTGTGCTTCTAATTCCGACCATGCAGTAATATCTAACAAGTAATCTAACAATTTCACAACAACTACCTTATATACACAAGTGTAAAGGAATGGATAAGAATATGTACATATAAATATATGGGTGAGCGATGGCTGAACGGTGTAGGCAAGATACAGTAGATGGTGTACAGTATATACATATGAGATGAGTAATGTAGGGTATGTAAACATTATATAAAGTGGCATTGTTTAAAGTGACTAGTGATACATTTATTACATCCCATTTTTAATTGTTAAAGTGGCTAGAGATTTGAGTCAGTATGTTGGCAGCAGCCACTCAATGTTATTGATGGCTGTTTAACAGTCTGATGGCCTTGAGATAGAAGCTGTTTTTCAGTCTCTCGGTCCTTGCTTTGATACACCTGTACTGACCTCGCCTTCTGGATGATAGCGGGGTGAAGGCAGTGGCTCGGGAGGTTGTTGTCCTTGATGATCTTTTTGGCCTTCCTATGACATCAGGTGGTGTAGGTATCCCGGAGGGCAGGTAGTTTTCCCCCGGTGATGCGTTGTGCAGACCTCACTACCCTCTGGAGAGCCTTATGGTTGTGGGTGGAGCAGTTGCCGTACCAGGCGGTGATACAGCCCGACAGGATGTTCTCGATTGTGCATCTGTAAAAGTTTGTGAGTGTTTTAGGTGACAAGCCAAATTTCTTCAGCCTCCTGGGGTTGAAGAGGCGCTGTTGTGCCTTCTTCACCACGTTGTCTGTGTGGGTGGACCATTTCAGTTTGTCCGTGATGTGTACGCCGAGGAACTTAAAACGTTCCACCTTCTCCACTACTGTCCCGTCGATGTGGATAGGGGGGTGCTCCCTCTGCTGTTTCCTGAAGTCCACGATCATCTCCTTTGTTTTGTTGACATTGAGTGTGAGGTTATTTTCCTCACACCACACTCCACAAAACTTAACTCACACATACACAAAATAAAACAAAATCCTATTAGGTGGTACATGTATAAGTAGACAGCATATAGTCATTACAAGCAGTGTAGTTAAGCCAAAAATAAATATTGAGTGGAGTACAGCATGTACAGCATATGAAGCGGGACTAAACCATTTATCCAGTATCGGCTGCCATATTTTGTAAAACATTGGACTTCTATTGGAGGTATCATATCAAATCTTTCCCATGTGTATTACATTCCCTAAATCCCGTAACCACATTTCAAAGGTAGGTACAGTCTCCAATTTCCAAAATTGCAATATGAGCCTTTTGGCTAATAGAGTACAAAGAGAGACAGCTTTCCCCTCCTGGTTATTCCCATCAGCTGTGCCAAACAGAGCGATCAATGGGTCTGGGGCTATAACTTTATCAAAGGCATTAGATAAGTAATCAAAAATGAGAGCCCAGTAAGCATGTAACTTAGGACATGTCCAAAATAAGTGGGTCAACATCCCCTCATCCTGCTTGCACCTCTCACACAGTGGTGAGGTGTCCGGGAATATTTTATGCAGTTTTACTTTTGAGTAATGTAAACTGTGTTTCACCTTAAACTGTACAAGGTTGTGTCTGGCATTCATTGAACGGTGGTTTATATTCCTGAGAGCTTCTACCCAGTCCTCATCTGAGAGCTTCTACCCAGTCCTCATCTGAGATTTCTGAACCAAGTTCTTGTTCCCAAGCCCTTTTAATAGTGTCTGTGGATATCTCTATGTGGGCCTGTAGCACATCATACAGTCTAGAGACCGACCCTTTTGAATGGGGTTTGACAAGGATCAGGCTATCTAATGTAGGAGTATTTGGCTTAATGCCATACTGTGGGATATGTGTCCTTAAGAAATTCCTGATTTGGAGGTATCTGAAAATTTTTGTTATTGGCATGTTAAACGTACCCTGTAATTGTTGAAATGAAGCTAACTGACTATCAATGTATAAATGACCAAATGCTGTGAGCCCCTTCTCCCTCCACTGTGAAAACACCATTTCATCCAACGCAGGGTGGAAAGCATGATTCAGGCAAATTGGGCTGTCTATGTAAACAGTGGGTATGTTAAGAAAATACCTAATCTGTTTCCAGATCCTAAGAGTATGACAAATGACTGGATTAGAGTCATAAGTGGCTTTTTTCACTTATGATGGACTATTAACAAGTGCAGGGACTGATGAACGTTGACAGGAGGCCTGCTCAATCAAAAGCCATGACGGCATATCATTCTGTCGCATCCCAGGTAAACTTTCCCTCCAGAAAGACACAATGTTCAGATTAGCAGCCCAATAATACAGTTTAAAGTGAGGAAGGCCAAAGCCCCCCTCTATCTTGTACTTGCATTAATGCTTCTTTGAAATTCTGTCTGCCTTGTTATCCCATAATAATGGAATTACTAAAGTAGCTTTGTGGTATGAAATTGGGTAGACATTGGAAGAGGTAATGAAACCTGGGTAGGACATCCATTTTAATAGTGTTTATACGACCAACCAAGGAGATAAAATCAAAATTTTGTTAAAGCTGTTACATTTTTAAGTCACAATTTGCTTTCAATAGCTGATCAAGGTCTCTTGTCACAACAATGCCAAGGCTTGTGAACTTGTCCATCACTGTTCTAAATGGGGTAGATTGCAGAAATGACATATCCACATATCCACAGTACAAATCAATTAGCTTTTTTGCCAGTTTACTTGTAGCCAGAGAAGGATCCGAATGTATTTATCAAGTTAAGTAAGGGGGGAATAGAAGTTTTAGGCTTGGATAAAAACAAAAGAACATCGTCTGCATATAGGGAAATTTTGTGCTGCGTGTCTTTTATTTTAACAGAAGCTATATCGGCACATGCACGAATGTGAGTAGCAAGGGGTTCCATGGCTATAGCGAAGAGAGCAGGCGAAATAGGGCACCCCTGTCGGCAGCCCTTGAACAGGCGGAATGACTGCGACATTTCCTGATTGGTTACCACGGACGCCAGTGGGTGTGCATAAATAATTCTTATCCAATGAATAGATTCCTTTCCAAACCCGAAATGCTACAGAACCGATAACATATACTTCCACTCAATCTGATCAAATGCCTTCTCTGCGTCAAGACCTATTACCACTGCCTCAACTTTATGATCATGATACATAACGTTGAAAAGGCATCTCAAATTGTAGTATAGAGTGGGGCAAAAAAGTATTTAGTCAGCCACCAATTGTGCAAGTTCTCCCACTTAAAAAGATGAGAGAGGCCTGTAATTTTCATCATAGGTACACTTCAACTATGACAGACAAAATGAGAAAAAAAATCCAGAAAATCACATTGTAGGAATTTTAATGAATTTATTTGCAAATTATGGTGGAAAATAAGTATTTGGTCAATAACAAACAAGCAAGATTTCTGGCTCTCACAGACCTGTAACTTCTTCTTTAAGAGGCTCCTCTGTCCTCCACTCGTTACCTGTATTAATGGCACCTGTTTGAACTTGTTATCAGTATAAAAGACACGCTTTTGCATCAAAGCTAGACTGGTATATCTGACCGATCCAGCCGACTCGTAGCTTGGCCTGAGCGGAGCGTTTAATATGACTTTCTTGAAGAAGCACTATGTCAGCGCCCAGTGATTTAAGATGAGAGAAAAAAAAACGTAGCTCGTTTCACGACATGCCCTAAGCCATTACAGTTCCAGCTGACTATCTTTATTCCACCAGGTCCACTCTGTGCTCGGTCACTATGTGGCATTTCTTATTTCAGAGGAAATTGTTGCTGTCATACAAAGCCTAAAAGAAAAAACGTCCCGCCTTGCAGTAGCTTGTCATGCCACCTGTATAAATAAATGTGAGCATAAAACACAGACCCCATCCCCCCTCCCGTCCCTCCTCCCGTCCTCCCTCCCGTCCCTTTACTGATTGACTTCCCCAAACGAAGCACTCCTTGACTAACACACAAACCTTAGGGTGTCTAGACATACAGCTTGAACTAACTCGTCAACTCGTCGTCTATAGATGCTCCGCAAATAAACTAATATTAAATAACACTTAACGCTTACGTGAGTGGCGCTAAAACATGATAGGCTAAACAATGCTATATAAGCCACAACATCTCACCCATCATTATAAGTCCCAATTTCTTATCTTCTGATCGAAAAGACATAGGCATGAAATTCAAACACATTCCTGGAATGTATTTGGCCATTTAGCCGGCTGACACAGTCGTTCTGTATCCTCAGCCGGGGCGCTTGCTTGTCAAGAACAGATCGGCCTCTTTTGGGTTGTCAAACGTACGTGTTGATCCCTCGACTGTCACCTTAAACCAGACTGGGAAGAGGAATCCATATCGGATGTTGGCCGCCCTGCATTTGTTGCGTACCTCATCATACTCTTTCCGTTGGTTCCTCACCTTCAAAGTAAGATCTGGGTAGAAAGACACGCTGGCTCCGTTGTAGTTAAGGGGGAACTTTTGACTAGCCAGCTTGAGGATGAGATCCCTGGTCTGGGGATAGTGCAGCCGTACAATGAATGGCCTTGGTGGCGCGCCCTTGGCTGGCTTCGTTGCCTGTGATGCGGGGTCGATCAGGATGGCCGTTTTGAAGTGTTCACTCCCCAGCAATGCCGGTATCAGCTCCGAGACAAATTCAGTGGGTTTCCCTTTCTCAGTGTCCTCCTGGATCCCAAATATTCGGATGTTCTGGCGTCTTGAATGCGACTCGAGGCATTTCCAATCAGGCTTTCAGGGTTTTGTTGTCATTTTTTTAACGTCGCGCACTGTTTCTCTATGTCTTGCAGCCTGGCCTCGTGATCGACTGTCGTCTGCTCAACCTCATGGACCCTTCTCTTAGTTGCCTTCACAGTTTCAGTCAAATTCCCAATACTCTTTGAGATATCAGCCAACCTTGTGTCCACCTTCTTGCTTAGTGAGTTTATGGCAGCCATTATGTCACGTTGAGTAGGATCTGTGGGGAACTCTTGGGAGCTAGCATCTTCAGCTAACTCTTCGTGGGTCGGCGACGTTCAAATTGGTTCGTTGTCTATCTCATTCAAATGATCTTGTTTAGCGCCCCCTTTTTTGGTGCCTTTTCCCTTGTCATATTGCCAGACAATGTTTGAAGTTATAGGTTGTGAGAGGTTGAGATAAATATTAATTTGTTTCAAAATAGAGCGGAGCTCTAGCAAAGCAAGTCTACTCCATAGCACGTTCTCTAGCCCCCCCGCCATTCTCAGTTAGATAGAGAATTCAGAACAGACAGGGTGTGCCTTGGTCAAAAGTAGTGCACGATATAGGAAATAAGGTTCCATTTGGGATGGAGTTACTGTAACAATCACAGACATGTCCCTGTCCTCTCTACATCCAGCATACAGCCCCATGACCTCGCCATGCCATTGAGAATCCTGCAGCATCAGCCCCATGCAGAAGCCTTCTGGAGGCCAGATGTGGATTATTATGGGGTTTCCTGTAGCACTAGACTCCAGTACTCCTAGCTGTCAGCAGAGAAACTAAATCTCCACTTTACTTTGGATGGAGAGAGGGGCTCTGGGTGTGTGAAGGAAAATTTGATTACTTGTGTTAACAAACCTTTATTGCACTGGCTCCCGGCCAAATGACTGGCTGGTTGCACAGGAGAACGAAGACATCATTTTCACGTCCAAAGGCTCTCCGAAGTCCACACTAAATCAAAACAGCATAGAGATGAACGTGAGGCCTGCACTCCGGGGGTAGCTAGTACAGTACAGTGCCATGAGATCCATGTGAGCTTCCACCTGATTCTTCAAAAACACTTTAAAGCAGCCTGTTATATCGTAGCGGGTTTTGCTAAACTGGAATACACTAGGACTACATGTCTCTTTATAATCGAAAAAGGTGAAACTGATCTCCCTGTAGAGTCTATGGTAACAGGGAAGACACATGTCGCAACTCATGTTGGCGACCCTGGGTGCCTCAATCAATGTTTGAAACTTAAGGAGCCTTCCCTGCCTTTGGTCTCCCTGATTTTTATCTAACAGATCTCTATGTTGTTCTATGCGGTCTGGAATGGTTCTTAGTCTGGTTCTATATGGTCCTGTGTGGTTCTAAGGGGTTCTGTGTGGCACTGTTTGGTTCTATCTATGTGGTTTTATGTGGCCCTGTGTAGTTTTATGTGGTTCTGTGTGGCCCTGTGTGGTTCTATGTGGTTTAGTGTGGTTCTGTGTAGCCCTGTGTAGTTCTGTATGGCTATGACCGTGTCCCTCTTTCTCTCTGTCAGGCACTGCTCTGGTGGTCCAGTGGGATCATGTCCACCTGCAAGACAGCTACAACCTGGGTAGCTTCACCTTCCAGGCCACACTGCACAGCGACGGCAGGATTGTCTTCGCCTACAAAGAGGTCAGTCTCTCTCTCTCTCTGTTCCTCTCTAGGCTTTATCTACCACTCGCTTTTTCTTTTTGCTGCTCCTCTCCCTCTCTCCCTCTCTTTCTCACTCTCACTGCCCATCTCTCCGTGTATCTCCCATAGGGGTGTAGGAGTGACATGGCGTCACACCTATCTCGTGAGAAGCAGGGAATTCTCCACACTCTGCTCTCTCTCTCTTCTCTCTCTCTCTCCGTCTCTTTCTGTTCCTCTTTCTTGCTCTCTGTTTCTCTCTCTCTGTTTCTCTCTATCTCTTTCCTCACCCTCACTTCCTCTTGGTGACAGAGCACTTATTTAATTCTCTCCTTGATTGAATTGATAAATAAAGCGCTGTGCTCATCAACCTCTGTTTTCACTCAGGGCACGATGTGTCGCTACGGTGACTGACAATTTAATGACCGTCGTTATTGACGGTCCCTCTGAAAGTATTATTTAATCTCCCCATTCTGCTTCCATATGTTTAATATGGTTAATAACAGTCTAACTCGTGTCGCAGGTTTTGGATCACTGCGACATCGCTGCATGTGAGAGAGATTATGTTTACTAGATACTGTGACGGTGCCGATTTAAAATGTCAAAATGGGAAGAGGGAGAAAAATGAACTGAATGAAAGAGAGTTGGAATCAAGAGTGACTTCTCTGTCAGACTTCTCTGTCAGATAAATGGATTCCGCAATTACGGAATCCATTAAATCCAATTATTACATCTGTTATACATCTATCATAATCACAAGCCTCATAAAAGTTATCTTTCAAAATAGGTATTTTTTTAAATGTTTTTTTCTCTCTTCAATTTCAATCAGGGAGTACTTCTCTTTAACGCCACTCTTCCACTCCACTTCTCCACCTCCACGTAAAGACAACCCTCACTGCGGCTTTTACTTCCCTTACTTATTTATTTCCCTTACTTTCGCCACACTACAAATGTCTCTCTCCTAGGATCTCAACATTCTCAAATTTGAGCCCGCCAGACTTGTTTTGCAGACTTATTCATTTGCTCCTCCATGTTGATGGATTTCCTGGGAGATTAGTCAATTGTAACAAGCTCTTTGTTCTTGCCAGTATATTAAGTCCCATTGTTTGTAGGGTACTTCACAAATGGAAACCTACTCCCTATATAGTGCACTACTTTTGACCAGAGCCTGTAGGGTGTAGGGAATAGAGTGCCATCTGGGACACATTTCCCACAACCCTCCATCAGCATCAGGAACTGTCAGGCCTCTGTCTGGTTTAGGTCTGGTTTAGGTCTGGTTTGGGTCTGTTTGGGTCTGTTTGGGTCCTACTCCCGGCAGGCTCAGTCAGATAGACAGGTCTGGTGGCCGGTGATGAATGTCCGTCTCCCTCCTCTCTCTCTTCCAGATTCCCATGGAGGTGGCCCACATCAGTTCCGTCAATCACCCGGTGAAAGTGGGCCTCTCCGATGCCTTTGTGGTGGTCCACAGGATCCAGCAGATACCCAGTGAGTCACCATGATGCAGCGAGTGCACTCTGCACGCAGAGACGGACAGACACACACACAGACACACAGACACACACAGACACAGACACAGACACACACACACACACACACACACACACACACACACACACACACACACACACACACACACACACACACACACACACACACACACACACACACACACACACACACACACACACACACACACACACACACACACACACCATGACTCACTGCGTCACAACACACCAGTAGTGTTTGGTGTCACTTTGGATTGGAGGGCAGGGTCATTGTAATGACTGGAATGGAAGGAATGGAATGGTACCAAACACATTAATTCCATTCCAGCGATTTACTATGAGCCGTCCTCCCCTCACCATCCTCTCATACACCATCACAAGCAAGTTAAACTTTTGGTATTTTTCTCTTCTCAATGCTTCTCCCTTTTGGGGTTTAGTTCAAGCTTTCGCTGCGGCCTCTCCAACAAAGTTTTCACCTCACAGAAACGGTATGAGTATGGGCACAGGTCCAGATTTGACTCTTTGCATGAGGTTCCTTCCAATACAGGCCCATTAAAGTTAATACAACGTAGAGCAAAGACGAGAAACTCAGAGCATTTTCAACCACAGCTAGACACCCTCAGGAGCTTTCATTTCAAGTCTGCTAAAATAATGAGTAGTCAAAAACAATGTATTCATTAGTTTAATTGCGTGTATTAATGATATGTTCATAGGACTTGGCATTTGAAGAATCTATTTGTTCCACTTAACGTTTTATAGCTAGTTATTTATCCAATTACATTTTTTTTTTATCGACTTTGTCTGGAATTATTGAGTCGTGGGTAATAATTACCTCTACTGAAAAACCTTTAAGATTCCCTTTCGGAAAAACCACATGAATTTCACATGTGATCTGATGTGAAGTTAATATGATAACACGTGAGCACGTGAAAACATGATCTCATGTGAAATAAATCTGACCACATGGGGATATAAAATGTCAACATGTGACACCATGAAACTACACGTGACAACATTTGAACGTTTTCTACATGTAAAACTGCTAATTAAATGTTCAAATGTAAACGTTTTCACATGTGAAAAGGCAATTCCACATGTGAGAGTTCAATTTTCACATGTGAAAACATGAAAGAAAATGGTATGACAGGTTTTATGGTACTGTTAGCGGTAAGCTGTTCAGCTAAAATAGTGTAAACATCTTTAATTAATAAACGTGATTATAATTGACATGATCACTTAGTGCTGACTTTTACTTTGAAGTCCAAAGTGTAGTAATACAGGTGAAATCAGTTATTGACACAGACATGGTGGCTCAGCAAGAGATCGGAATGCTGTGAACCAAGAGGTTGTGAGTTCACATTCACGGTGAGGACATGTTGAGTAATAATTACTGTATAAATAAACATACACAATGTAATCCTTTACGTAAAATATTTAGGTTTAAAATACTGTGACTGTGACAACTTTTTTGTTTTCACCTGTGAAATCCCGTGAAAAATATCCACACAACTTATTGTGAAATATCATCATGTGAAGTGTTCCAAAACCAGACGGTTTCACATCATTTCACATGTGAAATCAAATGTTACAATGTGCAAAACGTGGACATTTCTCATGGGAAATCATGTGGTTTTTCACAAGGTTCACCCCCTTCCCTATATAGTCTACTACTTTCTACCAGAGCCATATGGGCACTACATAGGGAATAGGGTGCCGTTTGGAACATAGCCTCTGTGGTCAGGAAGAAAGGGTTTAAGTGTTGTTATAAGGGGGAATTCAAACCTGCTGCTCAGCTGCACTGTGAGTGTTGATCTTCCGTGGTTGTTGATTTTCTCTACTTCTCTGAAGACTGTGGGAATGGGGTGCTCTTGTCACAGTAGCTACATCAGCTCTCCCATAACACTCCTGTAGACAGTATCGAGAGTTCTTAGGCCTCCGAAGAACTTATCTACCCTCTTTGATGCAGCCTCGGTAACGCTCAACCCGGTGAAAACAGACACCTGGGGGGTTGCATCCCAAATTGACACCCTATGACCTATATAGTGCGCTACTTTTGACCAGAGCCCTGTGCACAATGTAGGGAATAGGGTGCGATTTGGGATGCAGCCCCCTCAGCTCTCCTACTGCAGGTAGGGAGGAAGACAAAAGGCCTATCTGGGGCAGGGAAGGGAGGAGAGGAATGCAGGGATGAGTGTTAAACATGAAAGATGACACCCAGGGCGGTGTGTGTTCCCGAACTCCCTCAGGAAGCCCTACTGTTGTAAACTGAAAGACTGCCTGAAACAATGTAACATGCTGAGTCAGCGTTCTCACAAACCTTTACTGGGATCACTTCTTTACTTCCTTTGGTTTAAGGGGCATACTATACAGCCCAAACAGTAGTACAGTGCTCCCTCGGGAAGAAAACTATTAGTTTAAGATCACATTTTCTGTATAAGAGGCCTCTCGTTTGGAAGGGATAATAATATACTGTAATATAATAATAACATACTAGTTAATGAGAAGATGAAGGACCATGGAAATGGCCTAGAAACAGATTATCGGTTGTGAAGATTGTGACTGTCCTTGTTTGACAGTATGCATGGAAAAAAACATGGTTTGACACATTCGTATCATATATCTCATATACCTAGTGAATGGTGGCGAATGTGATAGGTGAGGAGAGGAGAGGTTGACAGTCGGTGGGTGAGCATTTGTTATCGCTCTCTCTCTCTCTCTCTCTCTCTCTCTCTCTCTCTCTCTCTCTCTCTCTCTCTCTCTCTCTCTCTCTCTCTCTCTCTCTCTCTCTCTCTCTCTCTCTCTCTCTCTCTCTCTCTCTCTCTCTCTCTGTGTGTCTCTGTCTGGAGAGAAAGGTCAGGATTAGCATCTTGGGGCTTCTGTCGGTCAAAAGGGCTGTGGCGTGTTTACACGTGTATTTGTTTGATTTACAACTGCACAGGACCAAGAAAAAAAATCTAAACTGAAATTGAGATGTCCTACTTTAAAGTATGGCTGGACTACATTATTCAGAATACTAATTAATTTGGTTGGAGGCAATGCTTTGCATTGACTGTGTCATTTATCTCACCCGTGGTAAGCTGCAGGTCCCTACAGGGTAAAAATATCACTTCAACCTGTTTTGAAAACAAAAAACGGAACATTCTGCTCCATTGTACTCCATTGTGAAGTGCAAGGGCGCCAATATATCTGACCGCGTCTGAAGCTACAGGTTTGTTTACACTCTTTACAGTGCAGTGTTGTGAGAAGATTCACAGCTGTACTGAATTTGACTGTCGCAACTGATAGATTCTTGAAGAGATGGACGGGATCTTAAGCACCTACAAATTCGTAACGTATCATACGAATCGCAGGAGACATGACATGGGCGCAACATATCATACGAAATGGATGACGTTGTGCACAATTGTGCACCATTTTTGGATACCCGTTTGGACTCGTGAGTGCTACTTTCAAAATTACTGGCTGAAATTGCACAAAACTTTTCTAGCAACACTTTAAAAGGGAAAAACTGTTAGAATCAGAGGACTCAATGTTTAGGGAGCAAGTGGGTAAAATTGACTGTGCTGGATAGTGTAGGGGTAGACAGTGCCTGGGAAGCCTTTAAACGTAGATTCCTTGATGTGGTGAATGTGATGGCTCCCATTAGACAGGTCAGAGTAAAGCACAGATCTAGCCCTTGGTTTAATCATGAGATTCTAGAATCTATACAAATAAGGCCTTAAAGAAATTTAAGAATTCTCAAGAGCAGCCTGATTTTCTCCTATATAAACATCACAGAAATGAAGCACATATCAGAATCGATGAAGCTACTTTGCTGATAAAATCATTGAGAACAAAAATGACCCTAAAAAGCTTTGGAAATCATTTAAGGAACTAGATTAGACTACCAAAAACAAACTAAACAGTATTGGACTGAACATCAGGGAGGAGATGATACTGTATATTAAAAAGCAGAGGTTGCCAATTAATTCAACTATTTTTTTACTACTGTTGCCAGCAAGCTGGTTTTTATGGAAACGACCAAGTCAAGAAGTATTATGTCCGAGTTAGGGATTCAGCCAAACTCTTTTTCTTTTGCAAAGGTAGAAACAGCAAAAATAGCCAGCATGCTAGCAGAGTTTAAATGCTCCAAAGCCACAGGCCTGGGTAATATTCCTGCAAGGTTTCTTAGAGATTCTGCTGAGCAAATTGCCCCTCGTATGACACATATCGCTCTCTTGAACAAGGCACCTTTCCCAGGGACATGAAACAAGCTAAAGTTATGCCTCTGTATAAGAAGGGGATAAAGTCTGACCCTGGGAATTACAGGCCTGTGTCTATCCTCAGTGTAACATCAACGATCAAAGTTAAGAATACGTCAACAAACAAAAGTCTAATGCATGATTTTCAGTCGGGTTTTAGAAAAACCTACTCCACTGATTCATGTCTACTTCACTTGACTGACTTCATCGGGAAAGAGATTGACGAGGGAAATCTGTGTGGAACGGTACTGCTTGACCTAAAGAAGGCCTTTGATACAGTTAACCATTGTCTCCTCATCTCCAAACTGGAGGCACTGGGGTTAAGCAGTACCCCTCTAAGCTGGGTAAAGTCCTATTAGGGAGTAAGTAGTAGAGGTTAGTGGTTCACTGTCTCAGGCAAAACCAATGAGTTGTGGCATTCCGCAGAGGAGCGTGCTTGGGCCTCTACTGTTTTTACTATATATAAATGATATGAAAGATACTTGTTCTTGCCATCTTTTCCTTTATACAGAGGACTGTACACTTCTGGTGTCTAATAAAAGTAAAACTATGTTGGAGAGCATACTTAGCACAGAGCTTACTAACATTAGCAAATGGCTTGGAGATAATCTCTGCACTTAGGTAAAACTGAGGCAATTCTTTTTGGGTCCAAACCTAAATTGTGTAGGTCCTCTGAATTCAGAGTGGAGCTAGGGGGTGAGGTGCTGACTACTAAAACCTCTGTTAGCTACCTGGGTTGCATCCTTGATGTAAGCTTGGGAGGTGTGAGCATGGCCAATAAAGTGCTAGGACCAGTTAATGCCAGGACTACGTTTTTGGCTAGAAAATCCAAGCTGCTTGATAAGGACTCCATGAGAGTGCTAGCCACTACCCTCATTCAATGCCATTTTGACTAAGGCTAGTACATTTAAATATACATTATTTTTTGCCAGAGAATAATATGCACGCACCACTTTTCCATTTTTTCTTTTTGAGAATTTTTTGAAACAAGTTTTTTTTTTTTTTTTTACTTCACCAATTTGGACTATTTTGTGTACGTCCATTACATGAAATCCAAATACACATCCATTTAAATTACAGGTTGTATTGCAACAAAATAGGAAAAAACGCCAAGGCGGATGAATACTTTTGCAAGGCACTGTATAGGGGATAGGACGCCATTTGGGATGCACCCTAAATCTGCAACAGCACAGGGGGATCTGGTTCAGATGGCTACTTTGAGCTGAATTCCTACTGTGATATCCCAATCCCCACCACTGCATGGAACTCATTTGTTATTCTCTGGCAAAAAAAAGGATGTCTTTTTAAATGCAGATTAACTTTAAGGACTGGTTGTTCTTTTAGACACAGTTAGTATTAAAATCTTCACTGCTGATACTTGTAGTATTAAGAAAAAAAAGTGATGTATTTAGACTAGAGTGATTTCTTGGTGGTTTTAGCCTCCAGGTCTCAGAGCGTAACATAGGTAATCCCAAATGGCACCCTATTCCCTTATAGAGTGCACTACTTTAAGAAGAGCCCAGGCAGCTGGAGGGCTGAGTAATCAGTGTTGAGGAGGGAACTCATGCGAGTCAATAAGTGTTTCTGCTGCCAATTAACGCATACCGGCCTGAGCACACACAGCTAGTGCAGCCGGAGAGGATCCCTCTAACCCTCTCCTTAAGCCACGCTCAAGTTGTGGAATTTAATATTTTATGCTGCTAGCTAGCTATTTCCAGGCCATGGCGTTTGGGCCTGGCCTGTGCTGCACTGGCAGCAGCAGGGGGAAGATATGCTTGTAGAGACAAGATATTTAGCAGGTCAGGTGCTAGGCTTTTATTTAGCCACCCCCGGGTTGGGCATCCAGACGCACGGACAGCCAGACCCCCAGTCACCCTCATGCATTATTCTGATGAGGTTATCAAAACCAGAAGTGCCTCAGTCATTTTAATACCTGTCTGCCTGCTGACGTGCACTCTTGAGTCTTATCAGACTGTGTTTTTTTTATTGCTAATTCACTGCGGAAGATGTGGTACAACAGCAGGCCCACAATTAGCTCACCTCATTATTATACAGTCAGAGCTCAGATAGAGGTCCTTGCGTTTTCATCATATCCATTCATTTTATGATATTGCTGAATTTCCATGTCCAATGTCTGCATTTGTATTGTATTTTGGGGTGATGGCGTAGATTTCAAGGAAGAGATATTGGAAGTAAATTTGCTCAAAGCTAGAGATGTCGCCGTGTGGTAGTGAGGATTCTGAGTTAATGAGACGGTGAAATGAAAGCTGCATGATTGTTATCGTGATGGCAGGAAATACACTGGCACGGAACTATAGCTTTTATATCGGCTGAGTGAGTAGGAAAAGAATAGGGAACTAACCTCACTGTCAGGGTCCTATGTGATATTCTGTTCCAGACAGTAATTATTATTATCACTGTGCTGTTGGAACAGTGTGTGTAATGAAAATCTACCTGCGTATCGAATATTTTCTTTCTCCCGGCAGATTTGGACTCCACTGTCCTATAGGCAAACAGGCTCTGGCAATAAAGCACTATTCTGAATTTAGATTACCTCATCCCCTCATTGGTTTTTAACTCATTGCACAAGGTCTCCATGTCACATTTCCATTGATTCTCATCCAACTTGCAAGGGTGAATGAATAAGAAATCATTTCCTGGTCTGGTATTCAGATTTTCATAATAGATCATTGTTATAAAGGAGCCTTCTTCGAAGAAAAGGTGCTATCTAGAACCCAAAAGGGTTCTTCGGCTGTCCCCATAGGAAAACCCTTTTTGGTTCCAAGTAGAACCCTTTTGGTTCTAGGTAGCACCCTTTCCACAGAGGGTTCTACATGGAACCAAAAAGGGTTCTCATATAGGGACAGCTAAAGAACCCTTTTCTAACCTTTTTTTCTAAGAGTGTAGGTGTGTACCAGACCAGTAGCCTATTATCCATTGTATTTTCCATCTGGTGAGATATTGACTGGGCCAGTGCATTATTCCGTCTGTGCTTTTAATTAGATTATGGCCTAATTGACCTTTGTGTGCATAATTGATGTTACACTTCTGCAAAGCTCCTTTTGTTTGATTTATCGGAGCAGGGCAGCTGAATCTTCATTACCGCTTGTTGATGCTCAGGCTGAGACAGGCTGTATTTGCTGTAAATGAAAGCTTCCTCCCTCTCAGGCTATGGGGTGAAGTTTTCCCTAGGTGCAGATCTAGGATCAGTTTTCCCTCCCCCAATCCTAATCCTTAACTGTTTGAGGGAAATCCAAGATCAGCGTCTAGGGGCAATTTAACCTACTCTTCCCATCGCCTGGAGGAAAACCGAGCCAGGCCACAGAGTCTGGACAGCCTGCCCATAGAGGAGCATTCCCTGTCAGGCAGACAGTGAGAGACCTCCCCCCTCCTCTGGCCCATCCAAGCTATCATTACTCACTTTATAATCCCACTGCCTGGGGCTAGAGGAAGCCAGCCATAGGGAAGGCAGGGATAGGGGTGTTATTCAGGGTAAAGTCAGCTGATACAGTAGCTAGCTAGACTTACTGTACAGTACCTTGCCTTGGTCAGATGTTTTTGGTGCCGAAACAAAGCAAGAAACACACACAGGGACTGTTTTTCACACATTTTAATAGGGCATACTGTCTCTATAGTTCTGTATTCTCACCTGTATTAGAAGAATGAATACTCATGGGCTGTGTCTCAAATGGCACCTTATTCCCTATATAATGCACTGCTTTTGACCACAGCATTAAGGGCCCTGGTCAAAAGTAGCCCAGCTAGCACATAACGTTCTGAGAACGATCTTGGTGAGAGGGTGGTTGTCCTATGGTTATTTTGGCTTTGTAACATTCGCAGCACATTTAAGTAGGCAGGAGGCAGTCGCAGGTTTAGAACTACTGAATGTATTTCAAATCAAATCAAATGCTGTCTTACAAGCCCTTAACCAACAATGCAGTTTTAAGAAAATACCCCCCAAAAAGTAAGCGATCAGAGTAACATAATTAAAAGAGCAGTAGTAAATAACAGTAGCAGGGCTGTATACAGGGGGTACCAGTACAGAGTCAATGTGCGGAGACACCGGTGTCGAGGTAATTGAGGTAGTATGTACATGTAGTTAGAGTTATTAAAGTGACTATGCATAGATAATAAACAGAGTAGCAGCAGCGTAAAGGAGGGGGGGCAATGCAAATAGTCTGCGTAGACGTTTGATTAGATGTTCAGGAGTCTGATGGCTTGGGGGTAAAAGCTGTTTAGAAGCCTTTTAGTCTTTGACAATTTTTAGGGCCTTCCTCTGACACCGCTTGGTATAGAGGTCCTGGATGGCAGGAAGCTTGGCCCCAGTGATGTGCTGGGCCGTAAGCGCTACCCGCTGTCCAGGTGTGAAAGGACAGAGTGGAGAGCAATAGAGATTGTGTCATCTGTGGATCTGTTGGGGTGCTTTGTAAATTGTAGTGGGTCTAGAGTTTCTGGGATAATGGTGTTGTGAGCCATGACCAGCCTTTCAAAGCACTTCATGGCTACAGATGTGAGTGCTACGGGTCGGTAGTCATTTAGGCAGGTTACCTTAGTGTTCTAGGAGACAAGGACTATGGTGGTCTGCTTGAAACATGTTGGAATTACAGACTCAGACAGGGAGAGGTTGAAAATGTCAGTGAAGACACTTGCCAGTTGGTCAGCGCATGCTCGGAGTACACGTCCTGGTAATCCGTCTGGCCCTGCGTCCTTGTGAATGTTGACCTGTTTAAAAGTCTTACTCACATCGGCAGCGGAGAGTGTGAGCACACAGTCGTCCGGAACATCTGATGCTCTCATGCAGGTTTCAGTGTTACTTGCCTCGAAGCAAGCATAGGAGTTATTTAGCTCGTCTGGTAGGCTTGTATCACTGGGCAGCTCTCGGCTGTGCTTCCCTTTGTAGTCTGTAATAGTTTGCAAGCCCTGCCACATCCAATGAGCGTCGGAGCCGGTGTAGTACGATTCGATCTTAGTCCTGTATTGGCGGTTTGCCTGTTTGATGGTTCGTAGCGGGATTTCTTATGAGCTTCCGGGTTAGAGTCCCGCTCCTTGAAAGTGGCAGCTCTACCCTTTAGCTCAGTGCGAATGTTTCCTGTAATCCATGGCTTCTGGTTGGGGTATGTATGTACAGTCACTGTGAGAATGACCTCATCAATGCACTTATTGATGAAGCCAGTGACTGATGTGGTGTACTCCTCATTCCCGTCGGAAGAATCCCGGAACATATTCCAGTCTGTGCTAGCAAAACAGTCCTGTAGCTTAGCATCTGCTTCATCTGACCACTTTTTAATTGACCGAGTCACTGGTGCTTCCTGCTTAATATTTTGCTGGTAAGCAGGAATCAGGAGGATAGAATTATGGTCAGATTTGGTCTAGAGTTTTTTTTCTCCTCTGGTTGCACATTTAACATGCTGATAGAAATTAGGTAAAACTGATTTAAGTGTCCCTGCATTAAAGTCCCCGGCCACTAGGAGTGCCGCCTCTGTATAAACATTTTCCTGTTTGCTTATGGCGGAATACAGCTCATTGAATGTGGTTTTAGTGCCGGCATCGGTCTGTGGTGGTATGTAGACAGCTACGTAAAATACAGATGAAAACTCTCTAGGTAGATAGTGTGGTCTAGAGCTTATCATGAGATACTCTACCTCAGGCGAGCAAAACCTTGAGACTTCCTTAGATATTGTGCACCAACTGTTGTTTATAAATATGCATAGGCCCCCGTGTCTTACCAGAGGCTGCTGTTCTATCCACTGTTCTATCCAGTGTATAACCCGCCAGCTGTATGTTATTAATGTCATCGTTCAGCCACGACTCGGTGAAACATAAGATATTACAGTTTTTAATGTCTCGTTGGTAGGATATACGTGTTTTCAGTTCGTCCCATTTATTTTCCAGCGATTGAACGTTAGCTAGCAGTATAGATGTAAAAAGCTGATTAGCCGCTCGTCGCCTGATCCACACAAGGCACCCCGATCTCTTTCTGCGAAGTTTCTTTCTCCCACGAATGACGGAGATGAGGGCCTGTTCGGGTGTTTGGAGTCTATCCTTCTTGTCTGACTCATTAAAGAAAAATTCTTTGTGCAATTCGAGGTGAGTAATCGCTGTTCTGATGTCCGGTAGCAGCAACATTATATACAAAATAAGTTACAAACAATGCGAAAAAACAAACAAAATAGCACGGTTGGTAAAAATTAAACGGCAGCCATCCCCTCCGGCGCCATCTCCCTAGTAAGCACCATAGATCAAAGTGGGACAAAAATGTTGTCTTGCTCAAAATATATCTTCATAAACAAAAAGGCACAGGGCAAACCCAAAATGCTAAATATAAAGTACTCAGGAAATAGAGAGATTCCTCTCAGGAAAACAAGTAACATTTACAATGACCGACAAAGACAAATACAGTGATAGAGTGGGGATTGGAACCAGGTGTGTGTATTGATGACGAGGCAAGTCCGGGGTTGATGAGTGAAGGACGTTTGCAGCAGTAGGTTCGGCAGCAGCTAGAAGGCCGGCAACTCCGAACACCTGAGCTAGACAGGAGGGGGAGCCAAAGCGAAAGGCTGGTGTGACGAAACTTAACAAAAAAACGTGCTTTTCTTAGTATTTCATTACTTTAACAGAACGTTTCGTAAAAGTTGAAAAAAAAATCCTAATGATTTGACATTGGGAATGTTCTCGAATTGTTCCCGAGAACTTTAAGAAACAAGTATTTCAACACAACGTTTCCTACAGGTTTCTGCATCTGCAGATGGATAACATCAAAAGACAGACAGAATAGAACAGGGGATTTAGTGGTTTTAACATTACGTTGTCAGTATCGTAATGCACGCAAAAGGATACGTGGCTTTCCTCTTAGATCAAAACTAATCCAAGCAGGCAAAATGGTTCCATTTCATATTGGTCAATGATGTAAGCGTGTATACAGTAAGTGCATATGATGAATGGGGGTGGCTAGCAGTCAAACTCATTGCTGTATATGTTCCACAGCCACGGCGCTATGTATTGAATTGACATTTTCCAGCTCGTTGCTCATGAAAATGTGTGTATTATAGAATGTGTAATATATCGAACAATGTCATACGGCTTTATAAAATAATTATTCTCACTGATTTACTGTATAAACGTCCCATTGTATTCCAGGAATTTCAGTCACTTAACATTGATTTAGCCACACCAGAAAAATTACTAGAATTAAGGAATGAACTAGCAAATCTGTTACATTTATGAGATTACAATGGTAGAGCTATGCCTTTATATGAATATTTACATTTACATTTACATTTAAGTCATTTAGCAGACGCTCTTATCCAGAGCGACTTACAAATTGGTGCATTCACCTTATGATATCCAGTGGAACAACCACTTTACAATAGTGCATCTAACTTTTAAGGGGGGGGATTAGAAGGATTACTTTATCCTATCCTAGGTATTCCTTAAAGAGGTGGGGTTTCAGGTGTCTCCGGAAGGTGGTGATTGACTCCGCTGACCTGGCGTCGTGAGGGAGTTTGTTCCACCATTGGGGTGCCAGAGCAGCGAACAGTTTTGACTGGGCTGAGCGGGAACTGTACTTCCTCAGAGGTAGGGAGGCGAGCAGGCCAGAGGTGGATGAACGCAGTGCCCTTGTTTGGGTGTAGGGCCTGATCAGAGCCTGAAGGTACGGAGGTGCCGTTCCCCTCACAGCTCCGTAGGCAAGCACCATGGTCTTGTAGCGGATGCGAGCTTCAACTGGAAGCCAGTGGAGAGAGCGGAGGAGCGGGGTGACGTGAGAGAACTTGGGAAAGTTGAACACCAGACGGGCTGCGGCGTTCTGGATGAGTTGTAGGGGTTTAATGGCACAGGCAGGGAGCCCAGCCAACAGCGAGTTGCAGTAATCCAGACGGGAGATGACAAGTGCCTGGATTAGGACCTGCGCCGCTTCCTGCGTGAGGCAGGGTCGTACTCTGCGAATGTTGTAGAGCATGAACCTACAGGAACGGGTCACCGCCTTGATGTTAGTTGAGAACGACAGGGTGTTGTCCAGGATCACGCCAAGGTTCTTAGCACTCTGGGAGGAGGACACAATGGAGTTGTCAACCGTGATGGCGAGATCATGGAACGGGCAGTCCTTCCCCGGAAGGAAGAGCAGCTCCGTCTTGCCGAGGTTCAGCTTGAGGTGGTGATCCGTCATCCACACTGATATGTCTGCCAGACATGCAGAGATGCGATTCACCACCTGGTTATCAGAGGGGGGAAAGGAGAAGATTAATTGTGTGTCGTCTGCATAGCAATGATAGGAGAGACCATGTGAGGATATGACAGAGCCAAGTGACTTGGTGTATAGCGAGAATAGGAGAGGGCCTAGAACAGAGCCCTGGGGGACACCAGTGGTGAGAGCACGTGGTGCGGAGACAGATTCTCGCCACGCCACCTGGTAGGAGCGACCTGTCAGGTAGGACGCAATCCAAGCGTGGGCCGCGCCGGAGATGCCCAGCTCGGAGAGGGTGGAGAGGAGGATCTGATGGTTCACAGTATCAAAGGCAGCCGATAGGTCTAGAAGGATGAGAGCAGAGGAGAGAGAGTTAGCTTTAGCAGTGCGGAGCGCCTCCGTGACACAGAGAAGAGCAGTCTCAGTTGAATGACTAGTCTTGAAACCTGACTGATTTGGATCAAGAAGGTCATTCTGAGAGAGATAGCAGGAGAGCTGGCCAAGGACGGCACGTTCAAGAGTTTTGGAGAGAAAAGAAAGAAGGGATACTGGTCTGTAGTTGTTGACATCGGAGGGATCGAGTGTAGGTTTTTTCAGAAGGGGTGCAACTCTCGCTCTCTTGAAGACGGAAGGGACGTAGCCAGCGGTCAAGGATGAGTTGATGAGCGAGGTGAGGTAAGGGAGAAGGTCTCCGGAAATGGTCTGGAGAAGAGAGGAGGGGATAGGGTCAAGCGGGCAGGTTGTTGGGCGGCCGGCCGTCACAAAACGCGAGATTTCATCTGGAGAGAGAGGGGAGAAAGAGGTCAAAGCACAGGGTAGGGCAGTGTGAGCAGAACCAGCGGTGTCGTTTGACTTAGCAAACGAGGATCGGATGTCGTCGACCTTCTTTTCAAAATGGTTGACGAAGTCATCAGCAGAGAGGGAGGAGGGGGGAGGAGGGGGAGGAGGATTCAGGAGGGAGGAGAAGGTGGCAAAGAGCTTCCTAGGGTTAGAGGCAGATGCTTGGAATTTAGAGTGGTAGAAATTGGCTTTAGCAGCAGAGACAGAAGAGGAGAATGTAGAGAGGAGGGAGTGAAAGGATGCCAGGTCCGCAGGGAGGCGAGTTTTCCTCCATTTCCGCTAATATATAATACTTTGAGCCTTTCTCCCTATGCATAGTGTACTGCAAAACCAAGTGGGCCATTTTACAGTGGGATTGAAAAAGCGTTTGAGTTATAGGGTCCAGGGAGGGACTGCTGCTCTTCCGCTTACCTTGCCTGGTGACTCCTTCTGCAGATGACTCTAGTCACTGGCCTGCACCCCAAATGGCACCCTATTCTCTACATAATGCACTACTTTTGACCAAAGTGGGCCATGGTCAAAAGTAGTGCACTATATAGGGAATAGTGTGCCATTTGGGAAGTTGCCTGGAGGAACTGAGGGCTTTCAACAGGGACTCTGATTGATATCAGCTCTAGTGGGACATTGCTTCCCACCGCATTGCCAAGTGGCAGGCTCTCTGTTGGACACAAACAGAGAGAGGGAAAAATAAATAAAAAATAAATGCTGTGGTAGCTCTCTTCCCTTATGGCCTGATTCTGCCTCTCTGTTCTCTTCTTATTTTTCTCTCGCTCTCTCACTCCCTTCTTTGGGGACAATTTGTCCTAGTTTCAGCTCTCCGAGGAAGATTTGTGACAGGTGTTTTCTCTCTCTCTCTCTCTCTCTCTCTCTCTCTCTCTCTCTCTCCCCTTTCTTCCCTCCCTCTCTCCCTCACCACATCCAGATGTTCGTCGGAGAACGATCTATGAGTACCATCGTGTGGAACTGACAAAGACCAAAATCACCAACTCTACAGCAGTGGAGATGATGCCTCTACCGAGTAAGATGGATTCCTCGAAATAGACATGGCTCACGATATGATATATGACAATGACAAGCCCCCATGAACTAGTCTAGATTCTAGACCTTGTCATAGGTGAAATATAGAGGGGTCTGTTCAATGTCTAGATTTTTCCCCAGACTGTATCCCATCATTTCAGAGACACCTGTGTGTCAAAACTCCTCTCTTTAGAATAGATTTGCATTAGCAAACTACAACTTTCTAATTATCCACATATGGATTTCTATGTTGGTTTTGACTTGTTCAGCTCTGGGCCCATATGTATCAAGCGTCTCGGAGTTGGTTTGCTAATTTAGCGTCAGCCTTTTAGATCACAATGCATAAGATAACATGGACAAGGGAGACCTGATCCTAGATCAGCACTTCTATTCTGAGATGCTTGGTAAATATGGCCCCAGTTTTGCGTTATCAAATACAACATTCTAAGTTGAATTTTCACTTGTTAAGAGCTCTGGACCAGTGTTGTGAGTCAGCAGACATTGGGTGTGTTGTAACATATGTGTGTTGTGATGTGTGTGTTGTGACGTGTGTGTGTTGTAATGTCAAATAAAATAAAAATGCATTTGTCACGTGTGCCGAATACAACAGGTGTGTTGTAACGTGTATGTTGTAACGTGTGTGTGTGTCGTTTTCCCTCCCTAGCGTGTCTCCAGTTCACAAGCTGTGACAGCTGCATCTCCTCCCAGATCAACTTCAACTGCAGCTGGTGCCACCTCCTTCGCAGGTCAGACACCCCTCTATACCCCTCTTGTCTTTGTCTCCATCTCAAATGGCACCCTACTACCTATATGATGCGCTACTTTTGACCAGAGCCATTTGGGACACAGCCCATGTCTTTTTCTCTCTTCCATCCAACACTAAATCTTTCTGTTTATCTTCCCCTCAATCTCTGTCGCTCGCTCAGTCCTCCCTCTCCCCCCTTCCAATGTTGCTATTACCTCTCGTCACTCAGTACCTCTGACATGTTAGCTAGCTACTGAGTGTGAGGTGTATGTATCGCATCTGGCTATCATATGGAGTCTGACCCTTCCCTTCCAGTGGACTATTCCCTCTGAGCTCAATTACTGCATCCGGAATGGCAACCTATTCCCTATATAGCGTCTACTTTCGACAATAATTCCTGGTCGTAATTATAGTGCACTATAAAGGGAATTGCGTGCCAGTTGGGACGAAGTCAGTGAGTCCTGGTGATGCTCTGTCGGTTTCTCTTCCTGATGATGTGCAAAGGAAAGGCAGGTAGGATTAGCAGAGAGAGAGAAAAGCATGATATTCCACCCATTATTCTTGTTTTTGCGACCTAGACATCCGCTCTCTCACACCTACTCTGTCTTCCCCCCCCTCCCTTCTCTTCCCCCTTCCCGTCAACCATTTGTCTTTCTCTTTCACACCCTCGCACAAAAAGTTAAATATTGGAGACCGTGTAAAATGTTATTGCACAGATGGTGTATTTCCTGCCTTGTGTGAGATGTGAATGATGTAAGTTTGGACTACGTTGTGGGAGTGTTGTTGGGGCGTTGTTTAAGCATTTTGATCCAAGTTACAAGCCATTAGTTATCAAGTGCACTGAACAGTTTTGGGCCTCAGTTCTTGGAAAATGTCTGCGGAGTTAGCGGAAACGATTTGCTCAGTTGAACTACTATTACTCCCCTTCTCATATGTCTCTACACTTTGGTCACTTCCTAAATGGCACCCTATTCCCCACATAGTGTGCTACTTTTGTAAAAAGGGTGCCATTTGTGAAGAAGCCTTTAAGTGGCTTATGCATCCATTATTGAATGACCCCACGGTTATTTTAAACGTATAATTTATTCTGAGTGACGATGCACAATTTAGGAGATGTGCCCTACAAGGGCCTCTGGGAATTTGTGAGGTGCCAAAACGTCAGGGTTTAGCCTTTTCCTCTGTCTCCTCTCTCCGTCAAACTATACTTGTCACGCCCTGACCTTAGAGATCCTTATTATTCTCTATGTTTGGTTAGGTCAGGGTGTGACTCGGGTGGGGAATTCTATGTTTTCTGTTTCTTTGTTTTTTGGCGAGTGTGGTTCCCAATCAGAGACAGCTGTCTCCTGTTGTCTCTGATTGGGGATCATACTTAGGCAGCAATTTTTCCCCACCATTAGGTTGTGGGATCGTGTTTTCTGTTTAGTTACTGTTGCCTGACCGAACTGTGCGTTCTTGTTTTCGATTTAGTTATTTTGTTTGAGTGTTTTTTGAATTAAAATCATGAACACTTTCCACGCTGCGCTTTGGTCTACTCTTTCTACCACCAACGAGAGCCGTTACAATACTACTACTAATAATACAGTCATGTGTGTATACATTTTACTTACTGGTGGCCCTGGGAATCAAACCCATAATCCTGGCACTGTGAGCGCAATGCTCTACCAATTGAGCCATACAGGACCACAATTGCCAATCTACATGTATTCTGTATCCCACAGAGCTGCGGAGACAATCTACACCTGAATTATAATGATCTAATTATGCTGCATTTTAATGAGATAGAAACGTGCCCGTGTTGCATTACACGGTTGGGGGTCGCTCCATCCTTTGTATCCTTCAACAACAAACTTCAATGGAAAAGGCAAACAAATGCACAGTTTAAACAAGCCAATTGAAATGCGTTGCAGCATTGTTGGGCCGCGGGGTTAATGAAAGAAAGAATACCTATGATTTTAGAGAACGGCTGTAATGAACTATTTCGCCGTCTCTCTGGCTTTACTCTCTTCCGTTTTCTCTGCCTTTCTGATTCTCTTTTTCTCCCCCTCCCCTCTCTCTCCCTTTCTCTCGCTCCCCCACTCTCTGGAAAGGTGAATGCTGGGTGTTTTCTCCCCCATTGCGTTTCAGGCTAAATCAGCTTGTTGCTGCCTCTGATGTATGCAAGCTGAGTGCTGGGCTGGGTTGGACAATTAAAAGCATGTTGGAGCTAATAAAGCATGCAAGGCATCGCTATGGACCAGCGACTGGCCGTGGTTGCCAATATTGCTGAGTGCTAATTTGGTGAGATGCGGGATTTGTTTACTTAAAATACCAAGTAGTTGTGCATCATGACTGTAATATCAAAATGACTGCCACCACGTCAAAGGTGGAAGAGACTTCAAAGATGAAAAGTGTTGCGTTTTAATAAGTTGTGGCCACTGTATTTTATTCAATCACATTGTGTGCCGTGCCAAGAGTGTAATCATAGTCTCACCATTCCTACACACTCTGATAACACTCTGATAAGTAGTTGTGTTGACCCTGTGAGCTCTAGCTTGCATAGCTCGCCCAGCTTGAGCTAGCTCGCCCAGCTTGCATAGGAATTGAAAAACTGTATGGTTGAAGGAGATGGGGGGGAAAGGAGTGGCTAATAAGTCTGGCTGCACATCTGGCTGGCTGACTTACTGCAAATTGAGAAATGATGTGACTAAACTCAACAAAATGAAGAAGAAACTGTATTCTGAAGCCAAGATGAATGATATAAAGAATAATGGAAAACATTTTTGGAGTACTTTAAATTAAATTATGGGCAGAAAGACAAATTCAACTCCATCTTTCATTTAATCAGATGTCTTATTCGTCACAAAACCATGTGCTGTTGCCAATTATTTTAATGAATAGTTCATTGGCAAACTGGGCAAACTTATGTAGGAAATGCCAACAACGAACAGTGAGCAATCGTTCTTATGCATAAAAAAAACGAATAATGAAAGAAAAGCATTGTAAGTTAGAATTTTGTATAGTTAGTGTGGGAGAGGTGAAATACATTTTGTTATCGCTCCTGAGGATGGTAGCTGACTCTATAGCCACTCTTATATGTCAAAGCTTTAATCTGAACCTAGAGGAAAGTGTTAGTCCTCAGTCCTGGAAGGGAGCCAAAGTCATTCCGCTGACCCAAGAATGGTAAAGTGGCCTTCACTGGTTCTAACAGCAGACGTATCAGCTTGCTGCCAGCTCTTAGTAAACTGTTGGGAAAAATTGTGTTTGACCAAATACACTGCTATTTCTCCGTAAACAAATTATACTGAACAAAAATATGAACGCAACATGCAACAATTTCAACGATTTTACTGAGTTACAGTTCATATGAGGAAATCAGTCAATTGAAATAAATAAATCAATTGAGGAGATTAAATTACTTGGTGTTACCTGAGATTGTAAATTGTCATGGTCAAAACATATTGTTTCAATAGTTGTAAAGATGGGTAGAGGTCTGTCTGTGATAAAGAGATGCTCTGCGTTTTTGACACCACACTCAATAAAGCAAGTCCTGCAGCTTGATCTTATCTTGATTATTGTCCAGTCATATGGTCAAGTGCTGGGAAGAAAGACCTAGTTAAGCTGCAACTGGCCCAAAACAGAGTGAAATCTTAATTTTATTTTTGTATTTACATTCTATATTTTTGGGGCCCCATCCACCACCCCATCTCTTCGGAGGATAAAAATACTCCTTTGTTTTTCAGCATTTTATTTTATTGGTATATATGTACATAATACACACATTTTACATTCAAGGCATTTTATTTATATAATTTTTCACAATAGTTCCATAGCAATAATAAAGTTATTTGATATTTTTGATATTACATCTAGATAGTACATATACAATACATTTTATAAACTCAGCAAACAAAGAAACGTCCTCTCACTGTCAACTGCGTTTGTTTTCAGCAAACTTAACATGTGTAAATATTTGTATGAACATAACAAGATTCTGAACAAGTTCCTCAAACATGTGATTAACAGAAATTGAATAATGTGTCCCTGAACAAAGGGGGGTCAAAATCAAAAGTAACAGTCAGTATCTGGTGTGGCCACCAGCTGCATTAAGTACTGCAGTGCATCTCCTCATGGACTGCACCAGATTTGCCAGTTCTTGCTGTGAGATGTTACCCCACTCTTCCACCAAGGCACCTGCAAGTTCCCGGGACATTTCTGGTGGGAATGGCTCTAGCTCTCACCCTCCGATCCAACAGGTCCCAGACGTGCTCAATGGGATTAAGATCCGGGCTCTTCGCTGGCCATGGCAGAACACTGACATTCCTGTCTTGCAAGAATTGAGGCACAGAATGAGCAGTAGGGCTAGTGGCATTGTCATGCTGGAGGGTCATGTCAGGATGAGCCTGCAGGAAGGGTACCACATGAGGGAGGAGGATGTCTTCCCTGTAACGCACAGCGTTGAGATTGCCTACAATGACAACAAGCTCAGTCCGATGACGCTGTGACACACAACCTCAGACCATGACAGACCCTCCAAATCAATCCCGCTCGGTGTAAAGCTCATTCCTTCGACGATAAAAGCGAATCCGACCATCAACCCTGGTGAAACAAAACTGTGACTCGTCAGTGAAGAGCACTTTTTGCCAGGCCTGTCTGGTCCAGTGACGGTGGGTTTGTGCCCATAGGCGACGTTGTTGCCGGTGATGTCTGGTGAGGATAACAGGCCTACAAGCCCCCAGTCCAGCCTCTCTCGGCCTATTGCGAACAGTCTGAGCACTGATGGAGGGATTGTGCGTTCCTGGTGTAACTTGGGCAGTTGTTGTTGCCATCCTGTACATGTCCCGCAGGTGTGATGTTCGGATGTATCGATCCTGTGCAGGTGTTGTTACACGTGGTCTGCCACTGTGAGGACGATCAGCTGTCCGTCCTGTCTCCCTGTAGCGCTGTCTTAGGCGTCTCACAGTATGGACATTGCAATGTATTGCCCTGGCCACATCTGCAGTCCTCATGCCTCCTTGCAGCATGCCGAAGCATGTTCACGCAGATGAGCAGGGACCCTGGGCATCTTTCATTTGGTGTTTTTCAGAGTCAGTAGAAAGGCCTCTTTAGTGTCCTAAGTTTTCATAACTGTGACCTTAATTGCCTACCATCTGTAAGCTGTTAGTGTCTTAACGACCGTTCCACAGGTGCATGTTCATTAATTGTTTATGGTTCATTGAACAAGCATGGGAAACAGTGTTAAAACCCTTTACTATGAAGATCTGTGAAGTTATTTTGATTTTTTGAAAGAGAGGGTGCTGAGTTTACATCGTGTTTTCAGTCATAGCTATTAAAGTACATGAGCTTTTTAAACCCACCTTTCAGCTACTCTCAGATCATCCACCTACAGTGCATTTGGAAAGTATTCACACCCCTTGACTTTTTCCAAAATTTGTTATGTATCAGCCTTATTCTAAAATTTATTAAATAAAAAGTTTACCTCATCAATCTACACACAGTACCCCATAATGACAAAGCAAAAACAGTTTTTTAGAAAGGTTTGCTAATTTATTACAAATAAAACAGAAATATCTTATTTACATAAGTATTCGTACCCTTTGCTATGAGACTCGAAATTGAGTTCAGGTGCATCCTGTTTACTTGATCATCATTGAGATGTTTCTACAACTTGATTGGAGTCCACCTGTGGTAAATTCAATTGATTGGACATGATTTGAAAGGGCACATACCTGTCTATATAAGGTCCCACAGTTGACAGTGCATGTCAGAGCAAAAACCAAGCCATGAGGTCAAAGGAATTGTACGCAGAGCTCCGAAACAGGATTGTGTCGAGGCACAGATCTGGGGAAGGGTACCAAAACATTTCTGCAGCAATGAAGGTCCCCAAGAACACAGTGACCTCCATCATTCTTAAATGGAAGAAGCTTGGAACCACCAAGACTCTTCCTAGAGCTGGCCGCCCGGACAAACCAGGCAATTGGGGGAGAAGGGCCTTTGTCTGGGAGGTGACCAAGAACCTGATGGTCACTATGAAAAAGTTCCTGAGTTCCTCTGTGGAGATGGGAAAACTTTCCAGAAGGACAACCGTCTCTGCAGCACTCCACCAATCAGGCCTTTATAGTAGAGTCGTCAGACGGAAGCCACTCCTTAGTAAAAAGGCACATGACAGTTTGCCAAAAGCCACCTAAAGGAATCTGACCATGAGAAACAAGATTCTCTTGTCCGTTGAAACAAAGATTGAACTCTTTGGCCTGAATGTCATGTGTCACGTCTGGAGGAAACCTGGCACCATCCCTATGGTGAAGCATGGTGGTGGCAGCATCATGCTGTGGGGATTTTTTTCAGCGGCAGGGACTGTGAGACTAGTCAGGATTGAGGAAAAGATGAACGGAGAGAGATCCTTGTGAAAAACTGCTCCAGAGCGCTCAGGATCTCAGACTGGGGCAAAGGTTCACCTTCCAACAGGACAACGACCCTAAGCACACAGCCAAGACAACGCAGGAGCGTCTCTGATTGTCCTTGAGTGGCCCAGCCAGAGCCCGGACTTGAACCCTATCGAACATCGCTGGAGAGACCTGAAAATAGCTGTGCTTGAGAGGATCTGCAGAGAAGACTGGGAGAAACTCCCCAAATACAGGTGTTCCAAGCGTCATACCCAAGAGGACTCAAGGCTGTAATCACTGCCAAAGGTTCTTCAACAAAGTACTGATTAAAGGGTCTGAATACTTATGTAAATGTGATATTTCAGTGTTTTATATATATATATTTGCAAAAAAAATCGAAAAACATGTTTTGCTTTGTCATTATGGGGTATTGTGTGTAACACAAAAACAACCTGTTGCGTACTGCATTAGCATCGAATAACCCCGCGATATGCAACTTTCAGGGAAGTTAAGAACCAATATACACAGGCAGCTACGAAAGCAAAGGCTAGCTTTTTCAAACAGAAATTTGCATCTTGTAGCACAAACTCCAAAAAGTTCTGGGACACTGTAAAGTCCATGGATAATAAGAGCACCTCCTCCCAGCTGCCCACTGCACTGAGGCTAGGAAACACTGTCACCACCGATAAATCTACGATAATTGAGAATTTCAATAAGCATTTTTCTATGCCTGGCCATGCTTTCCACGTGGCTACCCCTACCCTGGTCAACAGCTCTGCACCCCCCACAGCAACTTGCCAAAGCCTTCCCCATTTTTCCTTCACCCAAATCCAGATAACTGATCTGAAAGAGCTGCAAAATCTGGACTCCTACAAATCAGCTGGGCTAGACAATCTGGACCCTCTCTTTCTTAAATTATTTGCCATAATTGTTGCAACCCCTATTACTAGCCTGTTCAACCTCTCTTTCGTATCGTCTGAGATCCCTAAAGATTGGAAAGCTGCCGCGGTCATCCCCCTCTTCAAAGGGGGAGACACTCTAGACCCAAACTGTTACAGACCTATATCTATCCTACCCTGCCTTTCTAAGGTCTTCGAAAGCCAAGTTAACAAACAGATCACCGACCATTTCGAATCCCACCGTACCTTCTCCGCTATGCAATCTGGTTTCTGAGCTGGTCATGGGTGCACCTCAGCCACGCTCAAGGTCCTAAACGATATCATAACCGCCATCGATAAAAGACAATACTGTGCAGCCGTCTTCATCGACCTGGCCAAGGCTTTTGACTCTGTCAATCACCGCATTCTTATCGGCAGACTCAACAGCCTTGGTTTCTCAAATGACTGCCTCGCCTGGTTCACCAACTACTTCTCCGATAGAGTTCAGTGTGCCAAATTGGAGGGCCTGTTGTCTGGACCTCTGGCAGTCTCTATAGTGGTGCCACAGGGTTCAATTCTCGGGCCGACTCTTTTCTCTGTATATATCAATGATGACGCTCTTGCTGCTGGATATTCTCTGATCCACCTCTATGCAGACGACACCATTCTGTATACTTCTGGTCCTTCTTTGGACACTGTGTTAACAAATCTCCAGACGAGCTTCAATGCCATACGACACTCCTTCCGTGGCCTCCAACTGCTCTTAAATGCAAGTAAAACTAAATGCATGCTTTTCAACCGATCGATGCCCGCACCCGCCCGCCTGTCTAGCATCACTACTCTGGATGGTTCTGACTTAGAATATGTGGACAACTACAAATACCTAGGTGGCTGGTTAGACTGTAAACTCTCCTTCCAGACTCACATTAAGCATCGCCAATCCAAAATGTAATCTAGAATCTGCTTCCTATTTCGCAAACAAAGCATCCTTCACTCATTCTGCCAAACATACCCTTGTAAAACTGACTATCCTACCGATCCTTGACTTTAGCGATGTCATTTACAAAATAGCATCCAACACTCTACTCAGCAAATTGGATGTACTGTATCACAGTGCCATCCTTTTTGTCACCAAAGCCCCATATACTACCCACCACTGCGACCTGTATGCTCTTGTTGGCTGGCCCTCACTACATTTTTTGTCGCCAAACCCACTGGCTCCAGGTCATCTATAAGTCTTTATTAGGCCTTATCTCAGCTCACTGGTCACCATAGCAGCACCCACCCGTAGCACGCGCTCCAGCAGGAATATTTCACTGGTCACCCCCAAAGCCAATTCCTACTTTGGCCGCCTTTCCTTCCAGTTCTCTGCTGCCAATGACTGGAACGAATTGCAAAAGTAACTGAAGCTGGAGTCTTATATCTCCCTCACTAACTTTAAGCATCAGCTGTCAGAGCAGCTTACAGATCATTGCACCTGTACATAGCCCATCTGTAAATTGCCCACCCAACTACCTCATCACCATATTGTTATTTATTTTTTGCTCCTTTGCACCCCAGTATCTCTACTTGCACATTCATCTTCTGCACATCTACCATTCCAGTGTTTAATTGCTAAAATGTAATTATTTCGCCACTATGGCCCATTTATTGCCTTACCTCCCTAATCTTACAACATTTGCACACGCTGTATATAGACTTTTCTATTGTGCTATTGACTGTACGTTTGTTTATCCCATGTGTAACTCTGTGTTGTTTGTGTCGCACTGCTTTACTTTATCTTGGCCAGGTCGCAGTTGTAAATTAGAACTTGTTCTCAACTGGCCTACCTGGTTAAATAAAGGTGAAATTAAAAAATTTAAAAAAAATTGTAATAAAATCAAATAAAATGTAATGTAATGTTAGAATAAGGCTGTAATGTAACAAAATGTGGAAAAAGTAAAGGGGTCTGAATACTTTCCAAATGCACTATATCTCTGTAAATCGCCCTCTTATGATTTCCATGTGCCATATATTCTTCAGATGTGTTGTGATGTTTCACATACATTCTGAACCTGTTTAATTGCATAGTATCTACAGATTGTAAGTTAAAGATTTATTTGTCGGGTTAATTTTAGATAAATGTTGTGATTTTTCAGCCCTTCCTGATCATGTGACCAGAAACAAGCTACATAGGGGCAATACCAAAATAAGTTTTTGTTTTGTTTCTCCGTGGCAAAATCTGCAGAGCTGAGATGGTTGTATTCCCCATATACGTACAATTCTGTGTGTGGCAAGAATTTTGTAAAAATGTATTTTGTATTTATATATATTTTTTAAAGGTTTGAATCACGCATTGTTTATCAGTCCATAAACCATGTGCCACGGAATCAGCATATCTAAAATCTCTTCCCAACTATTTTGCAACCTGTATGGCACCGCAGTCAAAAGTTTGGTCCTCAAGTAAAACTGATATATATATTTTTTTTTGGGGGGGGGGGGTCTTTTATAAAGGGCAGACAAACAAGTTCCCTACCTTCTTCATTTGCCTCCTCCATTTTTGCTGTAATGCTGCAATCAGTTGGTTGTAATTTTGGATAGGGCAAACAAAGATATATATTTTTTTAGTGTTCCATAAAGAATGTTTTTTTTAAATAAATTATTATATTTTAATTTAAACGTATTATTTGTTGTAATATTTGTTCTGTCTTTTCTGGAGGATGAAATTGGAATTGCAACCACCTTTGTATGGCTTGTTTAAGAAAGGGCGACATTTTGAAAAAGGTTCCATTTTCAATTAACTGAAAATCCAATTTGAAATATAGGTTTGGTAATAATCAGAAACATTTGGCATTGAATCGTATACACTGAGTGTACAAAACATTAGGAACACCTGCTCTTTCAATGAATGACTGACCAGGTGAATCCAGGTGAAATCTATGATCCCTTATTGATGTCAGTTGTTAAATCCACTTCAATCAGTGTAGATGAAGGGGAGGAGACAGGTTAAAGAAGGATTTTTACTCCTTGAGACAATTGAGACATGAATTGTGTATGTGTGCAATTCAATATCAGGGAGGTGTTCCTAATGTTTTATACCCTTAGTGTATTTGGTTTCAACAAATGTAGTGTTTTTCAATTGAGAAAATCTAACTCATTTACTTGTTACCAGTTGAGGTCATTTTTAGGGGTTGATCCAAAGAGTCAGATTTTAGTGTTCAAGAGAAACCAATGAGTCTTTTAAACCCGATAAAGAAATGCATCCTCTATACCGTGAAAGAGGGGGGAGAAAACGAAGACCAAACTAAAATATTTCCCAGATGTACACATTTCTATTCAAATGAGGCAGCTCAACCCATTTATAATTAGCAGTGTGGTGTCTGAGTGGATGTTGGAAGGAAGGTCTGGAATGCTTTCCCTATATAGTGCCATACTTTTGATCAGGACCCATAGGGGAATGGGTTGCCATTTGGGACGCAGTTGGTCTCAGAGGCTGGATGGCATTGAGGTTCAACCTAAATGGAAAAGGATCCGGAGGGACTGGCCGGACCTGTTTTGTGATATCCTGTCTCCCACTCTCTCCCGCTCTCCTTTCGCTTCTCCCAGGGAAACATAGGAAAAACGAGGTGCATTTACCGGAGGAATCTGTCTCGACTGATTGGACAGATGATTTTACCGGCCAAAATTGTGAAATCCGGGGAGCGTGGGCTGATTAGAGAGCAGGGAGAGATGGGAATGGACTCCTCTTCTTCCTCCACACGGAGAGCTTTGCCATAATAATATCCACCATGCAGGGCTAATGGGAGTTATAGGATCTGATGAGAATAAGGATGGAGGATAACTCGGCCTGTCTGCCTGCTTGGCAGTGGTAGCTTGTGGGTGGAGATTTGTAATAAATGAAACGGTATCAAAACACATGGAAACTTAAGTACCTTCCCATCTATTCCATTCCAGCCATTATGAGCCCATCGTCTGATATCTCCGCCAACCAGCCGCCACTGCTCCACGTCGATTAGATTTGGTGGGTTTATGCTATTGTGTTTGTAGTCTTGCAGGTTTTTGTGAGGTGTATACAATTGGTTTACCACCTCCGCCATTGGTGATATGAGTGAGCAGACTTCTTTCTCTGACTTCAGAGATTCAGGCAGACGGACAAAACATACCGCAACGAGAGAGAGAGAGAGAGAGAGAGAGAGAGAGAGAGAGAGAGAGAGAGAGAGAGAGAGAGAGAGAGAGAGAGAGAGAGAGAGAGAGAGAGAGAGAGAGAGAGAGAGAAGAGAGAGAGAGAGAGAGAGAGAGAGAGAGAGAGAGAGAGAGAGAGAGAGAGAGAGAGAGAGAGAGAGAGAGAGAGAGAGAGAGAGAGAGAGAGAGAGAGAGAGAGAGAGAGAGAGAGAGAGAGAGAGAGAGAGAGAGAGAGAGAGAGAGAGACTTCCTCTTCACAAATCCCCCCCATATTCTAATAATCATGGGCTGTTCCCCCTTTGGATTTGCTGTATTTTGGACTCCCAGAAAGGTGGGGGGTCTGATTGGATTATTTTGGTTTCATGTAACATCTGCAGGTCGACAGAGCTGGATGTATCTGTTAGTATAATTGATGTTTTAGAGATTTATCCAAATCCATCTTTGATTGCGGTTGATCCTTTTTAGTGATGCATGTCTAGTGTTCATCTTCCTAAGCTCTTTCTGAATCTCCTCTCATCTGGTTTCAGGTGTTCCAGTGGGTTTGACCGCCATCGGCAGGACTGGGTGGATAACAGCTGTCCTGATGAGGTGAATAGCATCCTGGCTGATGGAAACGACTAGCTTTCTAATATGAATCGCGAGTGAGTGGGGATATGGTGGGATGTGTGCGTGCGTGTGTGCGTGCGTGTGTGCGTGCGTGTGCATCGGCTGTAATATTTTTCTGCCAGGTTGATGGATGCTCTGGTCTGCTACATGCAAACCAGGGATGCCTCAGTTACTCCTCTCACTATCTAACTATATCTAACTAACTATCTATCTATCGCTCACTCTCTCTTATTTGAAAAGTACCCGTATGTCTACGTTGCATGAGAAAGAGGACTCTTGTATGCTGTCTTGCAGACCAAAGACAAAAGCTGTGATATCATCAACACCACACAACTCTATCCGTTCACCACCGCGCTAGTTGCCAAGACAACAGGCCAGAGCAGAAGCAGAGGAGAGACCACCACAGCCGTAGCCACCTCGTCCACATCCCACCCCCCAACCAGCGTCCCCACTGAAGGTAAGACAACTAACATATGCCCCAAAGCAGACAACTCCAACCAGTGTCTTGAGTACTGGTCAGGTCACATGGTCAGGAAAAACAGTGTCTTGCTCAGTTGGCACAAAACAAATTATTTTTCGTTTTTGTTATTTTTTATTTAATCTTTATTTAACTAGGCAAGTCAGTTAAGAACAAATTCTTATTTACAATGGCAAAAGGCCTCCTGCGGGGACGGGGGCTGGGATTTAAAATAAAAAATAAAATAGAAATATAGGACAAAACACACATCACGACAAGAGAGACAACACAACACTAAATAAAGAGAGACCTAAGACAACAACACAGCATGGCAGCAACACAACATGACAACAACATGGTAGCAACACAACATGGCAGCAGCACAACATGGTAGCAGCACAAAATATGGTACAAACTTTATTGGACACAGACAACAGCACAAAGGGCAAGAAGGCAGAGACAACAATACACCACACGAAGCAGCCACAACTGTCAGTAAGAGTGTCCACGATTGAGTCTTTGAATGAAGTGATTGAGATAAAACTGTCCAGTTTGGGTGTTTTTTACAGCTCATTCCAGTCACTAGCTGCAGCGAACTGAAAAGAGGAGTGACCCAGTGATGTGTGTGCTTTGGGGACCTTTAACAGAATGTGACTAGCAGAACAGGTGTTGTATGTGGAGGATGAGGGCTGCAGTAGGTATCTCAGATAGGGGGGAGTGAGGCCTAAGAGGGTTTTTATAAATAATTAAGCAACAATACATGAGACTAGTGACTCTACGTTCTATAATGGTATTTCAATGTTTGGTTTGTTAAATGTGATACGCAACTCTGGCGCGTGTAATGTCAGTTTTTTTTGTTTACTCCATTTGCTACTTGAGTCGTCTTTCTCCCTCTCCTCTCCTCCTGCTGTATGCCACTAACTACACCAAGCCCTACCCTGTGTCACTCAAGGAAAGAGCAGTTGCTCGACGGCACTTTCTTGCCGTTCACTCTGCATGCTCAGAGGGATGCAACAAGATGTTGGTGACATGCTGATTTCCACAAGCGTTCTATAATTACAATATTAATTTGTGTATCCTACTGTCTGCAAACTACGGTCTGCTAGTTTGTCTTTTCGTAGCAAGTTGATGCTAAAATAAATTGTGTTAGTCGCTAATGCTAATCAACCACTAGTTAGCTGGCTAGCTAGCTTGCTAAGTGTACTAAGAGTCAGAGCAAACATAGCTAGCTGGCTAGTACAGCCTGGTACCTGTGCTGGTGTAGGCCTAGATAAGCATGTTGTTTGTGCAACAGTATCTTCTAAATCAGAGAGGAATAGGTGAAGCTACATGAGGTAAGAAAACATGTAATGTACAATCTAATTAGGGTCACCTGGAAACACTGACCAACACTTTGGTTCTGACCCTGCCAATAATTCCTCCCTGGCTTATTCATTCGTTGTCATGTCAAACAACAATGAATTCAAGGGGCTGCCCACGATATTCCAACTAAAGAATTAGAATAATCATTCTATTTCCATTATTGGATTGAAACAGTATAAAACAATCAGAATGGAGAAAGTCTGATTGAAATCGCTTATAATTTATATGTTGCCACCCTAGGGTCATGAACTACTCATAAAGCAAATTTAGAACTTGTATTATTCAAAAACATAAAATACTGTCAAAAATGTCAAAAGTATTGTGATATGATATTTTGGCCATATCGCTCTACATGAGGCAATGTGTTATGACATTTTTATCATGGCTGTGACGTGGTTAGAACACCACAGCCATTATAAAAATGTCATAACACATGGACTCAAGTGTATTATTGCTTTAATACAACAGGTTACCAGCACTGGTTGTCAAGTGCACTGGATGTCAAGTGCAATTTTAGGTGTTCTCTGGTCGTTAGTTTTATTCGTATTGACTGCCATGTAAAGTAAAACTACCCAAGCACTGGTTGATAGTTACAGAACTTTGCAGGTTGCTATGGCAAAAAAATGGTTGCTATGGAGACTCTTCCACTCTTGCTAGCTAGCCAAATAAACAGCAAACACAATCACTTCAGACTGAAGCTGGAAAGACGGCAAACTAGATGCATTTCGTTTTGTTTTACCTATTTTTCTATTGACATTTCTTTGTACACTGAACAAAAATATAAACGCACAATCAAATCAAATCACATCAAATCACGTCCGCCAATTACAACAGGTGTAGACCTTACAGTGAAATGCTTACTTAAAAAGCCCTTAACCAACAATGCAGTTTTAAGAAAAAATAAGTATTAAGTAAAAAATTAGATAAGTAAATAATGTAAAATAACAGTTACAAATTAAAACAATTTCGAGGCTATATACAGGGTGTACGGAGTTCAGAGTCAATGTGCGGGGGCACTGGTTAGTCAAGGTAATTGAGGTAAAATGTACATGTAGGTAGAGTTAAAGTGACTATGCATAGATAATAAACAGAGACTAGCAGCAGCGTAAAAGAGGGGGGGGGGGGGGGGCGGGCAATGCAAATAGTCTGGGTAGCCATTTGATCAACTGTTTAGGAGTCTTATGGCTTGGGGGTAGAAGCTGTTATGAAGTCTTTTGCACCTAGACTTGGCGCTCCGGTACCGCTTTCCGTGCGTTAGCAGAGAGAACAGTCTATGGCTAGGGTGGCTGGAGTCTTTGACAATTTTTAGGGCCTTCCTCTGACACTGCCTGGTATAGAGGTCCTGGATGGCAGGAAGCTTAGCCCAGTCCTGTAGCTTAGCATCTGCTTCATCTTTTTTTATTGATCGAGTAACTGATGCTTCCTGCTTTAGTTTTTGCTTGTAAGCAGGAATCAGGAGGATAGAATTATGGTCAGATTTGTCAAACGGAGAGCGAGGGAGAGCTTTGTACACGTCTCTTTGTGTGGAGTCCCTCTTGTTCCCTCTTGTTCCACATTTAACATGCTGATAGATATTAGGTAAAACTGATTTAAGTTTCCCTGCATTAAAGTCCCCGGCCACTAGGAGCGCCGCCTCTGGATGAGCGTCTTCCTGTTTTCTTATGGCCGTATACAGCTCATTGAGTGTTCTACAGCTTATCATGAGATACTCTACCTCAGGCGAGCAAAACCTTGAGACTTCCTTAGATTTCGTGCACCAGCTGTTGTTTACAAAAATACTTAGACCGCCACCCATTGTCTTATCAGAGGCAGCTGTTCTATCCTGCCGAAAAAGTGTAAAACCCGCCAGCTGTATGTTATTCATGTCATCATTCAGCCACGACTCGGTGAAACATAAGAATGTCCCGTTGGTAGGATGTACGTGCTCGTAGTTCGTCTATTTTATTATCCAGATTGTACATTGGCTAATAGGGTCGATGGTAAAGGCAGATTACCCACTCGCCACCGGATCCTCACAAGGCACCCAGATCTACGTCCCCGATATCTAAGTCTCTTTCTCCTGTGAATGACATGGACGAGGGCCTTGTCAGGTGTCTGGAGTAAATCCTTCGCATCCGACTTGTTAAAGAGAAAAAAATATATTCTTCCAGTATGGGGTGAGTAATCGCTGTCCTGATATCTAGCAGAAACATTATGTTCAAAATAAGTTACAAATAACGAAAAAAAACACACAATTGGTTAGGGGACCGTAAACGGCAGCCATCTTCTCCAGCGCCATTATACAACATGCAACAATTTCAAAGATTGTACTGAGTTAAAGTTCATGTAAAGGACGTCGATTAAGGCAGCCCTCTGCACCACTCTGATTCAGAGGGGTTGGGTTAAACGCGGAAGACCCATTTCAGTTGAATGCTTTCAGTTCTACACCTGACTAGGTATCCCCCTTTCCCTTTCCATATAAGGAAGTAAGTCAATTGAAATAAATGTATTAGGCCCTAATCTATGGATTTCACATGACTGGGAATGCAGATATGCATCTGTTGGTCACAGATACCTTCAAAAAAAGGTAAGGGTGTGGATCAGAAAACCAGTCAGTATCTGGTGTGACCGCCATTTTCCTCATGCAGCACAACAAATCTCCTTCGCATAGAGTTGATCAGGCTGTTGATTGTGGCCTGTGGAATGTTGTCCCACTTCTCTTCAATGGCTGTGTGAAGTTGCTGGATATTGTCTGGAACTGGAACATGCTGTCGTACACGTCAATCCAGAGCATCCCAAACATGCTCAATGAGTGACATGTCTGGTGAGTATGCAGGCCATGGAAGAACTGGGAAATGTTAATCTTCCAGGAATTGTGTACAGATCCTTGCGACATGGGGGTGTGCATTACCATGCTGAAACATGAGTCGATGGCGGCGGATGAATGGCATGATAATGGGCCTCAGGATCTCGTCACGGAATCTCTGTGCATTCAAATTGCCATCGATAAAATGGAATTGTGTTCGTTGTTCGTAGCTTATGCCTGCCCATACCATAACCAATATATAACCAGTATATAATATATATAATCAGTATATACGTACACTACATGACCAGAAGTATGTTGACACTTGCTCATCGAACATCTCATTACAAAATCATGGGAATTAATATGGAGTTAGTCCCCCCTTTGCTGCCATAACAGCCTCCAATCTTCTGGGAAAGCTTTCCACTAGATGTTGGAACATTGCTGCTGGGACTAGTTTCCATTCAGCCACAAGAGCATTAGTGAGGTCAGGCACTGATCAATCAATCAATCAATCAATTTTATTTTATATAGCCCTTCGTACATCAGCTAATATCTCGAAGTGCTGTACAGACACCCAGCCTAAAACCCCAAACAGCTAGTAATGCAGGTGTAGAAGCACGGTGGCTAGGAAAAACTCCCTAGAAAGGCCAAAACCTAGGAAGAAACCTAGAGAGGAACCAGGCTATGAGGGGTGGCCAGTCCTCTTCTGGCTGTGCCGGGTGGAGATTATAACAGAACTATGCATTCCGGTTCCGGTTTGGAGCGAAGCAGTCGCATTCCGCTTCGCTCCACAGGTAGTATATTACCATTTTCATTTTCATTTTCATTACAACGGTTTGATTTGTCTGATCTTAGCTAGCTACATAGCCGTCTTTGTATCAAAGATAATTGTGTAGTTATTGAGGTTCGCTAGCCAGCTATTTTTCGTCCTAACGTAACGTAACGTAGTCAACACTGCTAGCTAGCCAGCTAGCCAGCTAGCCACCGAATAGCAGCATAGCAGCACTGGAGAAACGATTACATTACAACGGAACGACTTGATTAGTGTAGTGTTAGCTGGCTACATAGTTGTCTTTGCTATCTTTGTATCTAAGATAATTGTGTAGCTTAGAGTAGTTTAGAGTAATTATTCGGCGCTGCCGTTCTCCTACCAGTCAACACTGCAAGCTAACACTGCTAGCTAGCCAACTTCTACCGAATAGCAGCACTGTAGAAACTCACATTACAACTTACATTACAACGGAACGACTTGATTAGCGTAGTGTTAGCTAGCTACATAGTTGTCTTTGCTGTCCTTGTATCCAAGATAATTGTGTAGTTTTGAGAAATTGTCGAGGTTACCTAGCCAGTTAGAGGTTACCTAGCCAGCTACACTTTCAAACAAAGTCAACAACGCAGCCACTGCTAGCCAGCCTACTTCACCGCCAGCAGTACTATATCATTTTAGTCAATAAGATTTTATTTTATTTTTGCAACGTAAGCTTAACTTTCTGAACATTCGAGACCACTAGTAGTCCACTTGTCATTCTAATCTCCTTTGCATTAGCGTAGCCTCTTCTGTAGCCTGTCAACTATGTGTCTGTCTATCCCTCTTCTCTCCTCTCTGCACAGACCATACAAACGCTTCACACCGCGTGGCCGCTGCCTGGTGGTCCCAGCGCGCACGACCCACGTGGAGTTCCAGGTCTCCGGCAGCCTCTGGAACTGCCGATCTGCGGCCAACAAGGCAGAGTTCATCTCAGCCTATGCGTCCCTCCAGTCCCTCGACTTCTTGGCACTGACAGAAACATGGATTACCACTGATAACACTGCTACTCCTACTGCTCTCTCCTCGTCTGCCCACGTGTTCTCGCACACCCCGAGAGCTTCTGGTCAGCGGGGCGGTGGCACTGGGATCCTCATCTCTCCCAAGTGAATATTCTCTCTTTCTCCCCTGACCCATCTGTCTATCGCCTCCTTTGAATTCCATGCTGTCACAGTTACCAGCCCTTTCAAGCTTAACATCCTTATCATTTATCGCCCTCCAGGTTCCCTTGGAGAGTTCATCAATGAGCTTGACGCCCTGATAAGTTCCTTTCCTGAGGATGGCTCACCTCTCACAGTTCTGGGTGACTTTAACCTCCCCACGTCTACCTTTGACTCATTCCTCTCTGCCTCCTTCTTTCCACTCCTCTCCTCTTTTGACCTCACCCTCTCACCTTCCCCCCCTACTCACAAGGCAGGCAATACGCTTGACCTCATCTTTACTAGATGCTGTTCTTCCACTAATCTCATTGCAACTCCCCTCCAAGTCTCCGACCACTACCTTGTATCCTTTTCCCTCTCGCTCTCATCCAACACTTCCCACACTGCCCCTACTCGGATGGTATCGCGCCGTCCCAACCTTCGCTCTCTCTCCCCCGCTACTCTCTCCTCTTCCATCCTATCATCTCTTCCCTCTGCTCAAACCTTCTCCAACCTATCTCCTGATTCTGCCTCCTCAACCCTCCTCTCCTCCCTTTCTGCATCCTTTGACTCTCTATGTCCCCTATCCTCCAGGCCGGCTCGGTCCTCCCCTCCTGCTCCGTGGCTCGACGACTCACTGCGAGCTCACAGAACAGGGCTCCGGGCAGCCGAGCGGAAATGGAGGAAAACTCGCCTCCCTGCGGACCTGGCATCCTTTCACTCCCTCTTCTCTACATTCTCCTCTTCTGTCTCTGCTGCTAAAGCCACTTTCTACCACTCTAAATTCCAAGCATCTGCCTCTAACCCTAGGAAGCTCTTTGCCACCTTCTCCTCCCTCCTGAATCCTCCTCCCCCTCCTCCCCCCTCCTCCCTCTCTGCGGATGACTTCGTCAACCATTTTGAAAAGAAGGTCGACGACATCCGATCCTCGTTTGCTAAGTTAAACGACACCGCTGGTTCTGCTCACACTGCCCTACCCTGTGCTTTGACCTCTTTCTCCCCTCTCTCTCCAGATGAAATCTCGCGTCTTGTGACGGCCGGCCGCCCAACAACCTGCCCGCTTGACCCTATCCCCTCCTCTCTTCTCCAGACCATTTCCGGAGACCTTCTCCCTTACCTCACCTCGCTCATCAACTCATCCTTGACCGCTGGCTACGTCCCTTCCGTCTTCAAGAGAGCGAGAGTTGCACCCCTTCTGAAAAAACCTACACTCGATCCCTCCGATGTCAACAACTACAGACCAGTATCCCTTCTTTCTTTTCTCTCCAAAACTCTTGAACGTGCCGTCCTTGGCCAGCTCTCCTGCTATCTCTCTCAGAATGACCTTCTTGATCCAAATCAGTCAGGTTTCAAGACTAGTCATTCAACTGAGACTGCTCTTCTCTGTGTCACGGAGGCGCTCCGCACTGCTAAAGCTAACTCTCTCTCCTCTGCTCTCATCCTTCTAGACCTATCGGCTGCCTTTGATACTGTGAACCATCAGATCCTCCTCTCCACCCTCTCCGAGCTGGGCATCCCCGGCGCGGCCCACGCTTGGATTGCGTCCTACCTGACAGGTCGCTCCTACCAGGTGGCGTGGCGAGAATCTGTCTCCGCACCACGTGCTCTCACCACTGGTGTCCCCCAGGGCTCTGTTCTAGGCCCTCTCCTATTCTCGCTATACACCAAGTCACTTGGCTCTGTCATATCCTCACATGGTCTCTCCTATCATTGCTATGCAGACGACACACAATTAATCTTCTCCTTTCCCCCCTCTGATAACCAGGTGGCGAATCGCATCTCTGCATGTCTGGCAGACATATCAGTGTGGATGACGGATCACCACCTCAAGCTGAACCTCGGCAAGACGGAGCTGCTCTTCCTCCCGGGGAAGGACTGCCCGTTCCATGATCTCGCCATCACGGTTGACAACTCCATTGTGTCCTCCTCCCAGAGTGCTAAGAACCTTGGCGTGATCCTGGACAACACCCTGTCGTTCTCAACTCACATCAAGGCGGTGACCCGTTCCTGTAGGTTCATGCTCTACAACATTCGCAGAGTACGACCCTGCCTCACACAGGAAGCGGCGCAGGTCCTAATCCAGGCACTTGTCATCTCCCGTCTGGATTACTGCAACTCGCTGTTGGCTGGGCTCCCTGCCTGTGCTATTAAACCCCTACAACTCATCCAGAACGCCGCAGCCCGTCTGGTGTTCAACCTTCCCAAGTTCTCTCACGTCACCCCGCTCCTCCGCTCTCTCCACTGGCTTCCAGTTGAAGCTCGCATCCGCTACAAGACCATGGTGCTTGCCTACGGAGCTGTGAGGGGAACGGCACCTCCGTACCTTCAGGCTTTGATCAGGCCCTACACCCAAACAAGGGCACTGCGTTCATCCACCTCTGGCCTGCTCGCCTCCCTACCTCTGAGGAAGTACAGTTCCCGCTCAGCCCAGTCAAAATTGTTCGCTGCTCTGGCACCCCAATGGTGGAACAAACTCCCTCACGACGCCAGGTCAGCGGAGTCAATCACCACCTTCCGGAGACACCTGAAACCCCACCTCTTTAAGGAATACCTAGGATAGGATAAAGTAATCCTTCTAACCCCCCCCCTCCCCCTTAAAAGAGTTAGATGCACTATTGTAAAGTGGTTGTTCCACTGGATATCATAAGGTGAATGCACCAATTTGTAAGTCGCTCTGGATAAGAGCGTCTGCTAAATGACTTAAATGTAAATGTAAATGTAACTATGCCAAGATGTTCAAAAATGTTCATAAGTGACAAGCATGGTCAAATAATAATCATGAATAATTTTCAGTTGGCTTTTCATAGCCGATCATCAAGAGTTGAAAAACAACAGGTCTGGGACAGGTGGCGGTTCCATAACCGCAGGCAGAACAGCTGAAACTGGAATAGCAGCAAGGCCAGGCGGACTGGGGACAGCAAGAAGTCACCACGGGCGGCAGTCCCGACGCATGGTCCTAGGGCCCAGGTCCTCCGAGAGAAAGAAAGAGAGAAGGAGAAAATTAGAGAGAGCCAAGATTTTCAAAATGTTCATAAATGACAAGCATGGTCAAATAATAATCAGGAATAAATCTCAGTTGGCTTTTCATAGCCGATCATTAAGAGTTGAAAACAGCAGGTCTGGGACAGGTAGGGGTTCCATAACCGCAGGCAGAACAGTTGAAACTGGAATAGCAGCAAGGCCAGGCGGACTGGGGACAGCAAGGAGTCACCACGGCCGGTAGTCCCGACGTATGGTCCTAGGGCTCAGGTCCTCCGAGAGAAAGAAAGAGAGAAGGAGAAAATTAGAGAGAGCCAAGATTTTCAAAATGTTCATAAATGACAAGCATGGTCAAATAATAATCAGGAATAAATCTCAGTTGGCTTTTCATAGCCGATCATTAAGAGTTGAAAACAGCAGGTCTGGGACAGGTAGGGGTTCCGTAACCGCAGGCAGAACAGTTGAAACTGGAATAGCAGCAAGGCCAGGCGGACTGGGGACAGCAAGGTGTCATCATGCCCGGTAGTCCTGACGTATGGTCCTAGGGCTCAGGTTCTCAGAGAGAAAGAGAGAACGAGAGAATTAGAGAGAGCATACTTAAATTCACACAGGACACTGGATAAGACAGGAGAAGTACTCCAGGTAACCAACTGACCCTAGCCCCCCGACACATAAACTACTGCAGCATAAATACTGGAGGCTGAGACAGGAGCGGTCAGGAGACACTGTGGCCCCATCCGAAGAAACCCCCGGACAGGGCCAAACAGGAAGGATATAACCCCACCCACTTTGCCAAAGCACAGCCCCCGCACCACTAGAGGGAAATCCTCAACCACCAACTTACAATCCTGAGAGAAGGCCGAGTATAGCCCACAAAGGTCTCCACCACAGCACAAACCAAGGGGGGGCGCCAACCCAGACAGGAAGATCAAGTCAGTAACTCAACCCACTCAAGTGACGCACCCCTCCTAGGGACGGCATGAAAGAGCACCAGCAAGCCAGTGACTCAGCCCCTGTAACAGGGTTAGAGGCAGAGAATCCCAGTGGAGAGAGGGGAACCGGCCTGGCAGAGACAGCAAGGGCGGTTCGTTGCTCCAGAGCCTTTCCGTTCACCTTCACACTCCTGGGCCAGACTACACTCAATCATATGACCTACTGAAGAGATAAGTCTTCAGTAAAGACTTAAAGGTTGAGACCGAGTCTGCGTGGGTAGGCAGACTGTTCCATAAAAATTGAGATCTATAGGAGAAAGCCCTGCCTCCCGCTGTTTGCTTAGAAATTCTAGGGACAATTAGGAGGCCTGCGTCTTGTGACCGTAGCGTACGTATTGGTATGTACGGCAGGACCAACTCGGAAAGATAGGTAGGAGCAAGCCCATGTAACGCTTTATAGGTTAACAGTAAAACCTTGAAATCAGCCCTTGCCTTAACAGGAAGCCAGTGTAGGGAAGCTAGCACTGGAGTAATATGATCAAATTTCTTGGTTCTAGTCAGGATTCTAGCAGCCGTATTTAGCACTAACTGAAGTTTATTTAGTGCTTTATCCGGGTAGCCGGAAAGTAGAGCATTGCAGTAGTCTAACCTAGAAGTAACAAATGCATGGATTAATTTTTCTGCATCATTTTTGGACAGAAAATTTCTGATTTTTGCAATGTTACGTAGATGGAAAAAAGCTGTCCTTGAAACAGTCTTGATATGTTCGTCAAAAGAGAGATCAGGGTCAAGAGTAACGCCGAGGTCCTTCACAGTTTTATTTGAGACGACTTTACAACCATCAAGATGAATTGTCAGATTTAACAGAAGATCTCTTTGTTTCTTGGGACCTAGAACAAGCATCTCTGTTTTGTCCGAGTTTAAAAGTAGAAAGTTTTCAGCCATCCACTTCCTTATGTCTGAAACACAGGCTTCTAGCGAGGGCAATTTTGGGGCTTCACCATGTTTCATTGAAATGTACAGCTGTGTGTCATCCGCATAGCAGTGAAAGTTAACATTATGTTTTCGAATAACATCCCCAAGAGGTAAAATATATAGTGAAAACAATAGTGGTCCTAAAACGGAACCTTGAGGAACACCGAAATGTACAGTTGATTTGTCAGAGGACAGACCATTCACAGAGACAAACTGATATCTTTCCGACAGGTAAGATCTAAACCAGGCCAGAACTTGTCCGTGTAGACCAATTTGGGTTTCCAGTCTCTCCAAAAGAATATGGTGATCGATGGTGTCAAAGGCAGCACTAAGGTCTAGTAGCACGAGGACAGATGCAGAGCCTCGGTCTGACGCCATTAAAAGGTCATTTACCACCTTCACAAGTGCAGTCTCAGTGCTATGATGGGGTCTAAAACCAGACTGAAGCATTTCGTATACATTGTTTGTCTTCAGAAAGGCAGTGAGTTGCTGCGCAACAGCTTTTTCAAAAAATGTTGAGAGGAATGGAAGATTCGATATAGGCCGATAGTTTTTTATATTTTCCGGGTCAAGGTTTGGCTTTTTCAAGAGAGGCTTTATCACTGCCACTTTTAGTGAGTTTGGTACACATCCGGTGGATAGAGAGCTGTTTATTATGTTCAACATAGGAGGGCCAAGCACAGGAAGCAGCTCCTTCAGCAGTTTAGTAGGAATAGGATCCAGTATGCAGCTTGAAGGTTTAGAGGCCATGATTATTTTCATCATTGTGTCAAGAGATATAGTACTAAAACACTTAAGTGTCTCTCCCGATCCCAGGCCCTCGCAGAGCTGTGCAGATCCAGGACAGCTAAGCCCTGGAGGAATACGCAGATTCAAAGAGGAGTCCGTAATTTGCTTTCTAATGGTCATGATCTTTTCCTCAAAGAAGTTCATGAATTTATTACTGCTGAAGTGAAAGCCATCCTCTCTTGGGGAATGCTGCTTTTTAGTTAGTTTCGCAACAGTATCAAAAAGAAATTTTGGATTGTTCTTATTTTCCTCGATTAAGTTGGAAAAGTAGGATGATCGAGCAGCAGTGAGGGCTCTTTGGTACTGCACGGTACTGTCTTTCCAAGCTAGTCGGAAGACTTCCAGTTTGGTGTGGCGCCATTTCCGTTCCAATTTCCTGGAAGCTTGCTTCAAAGCTCGGGTATTTTCTGTATACCAGGGAGCTAGTTTCTTATGACAAATGTTTTTCATTTTTAGGGGTGCAACTGCATCTAGGGTATTGCGCAAGGTTAAATTGAGTTCCTCAGTTAGGTGGTTAACTGATTTTTGTCCTCTGACGTCCTTGGGTAGGCAGAAGGAGTCTGGAAGGGCATCAAGGAATTTTTGTGTTGTCTGAGAATTTATAGCACGACTTTTGATGCTCCTTGGTTGGGGTCTGAGCAGATTATTTGTTGCGATTGCAAACGTAATAAAATGGTGGTCCGATAGTCCAGGATTATGTGGAAAAACATTAAGATCTACAACATTTATTCCATGGGACAAAACTAGGTCCAGAGTATGACTGTGGCAGTGAGTAGGTCCAGAGACATGTTGGACAAAACCCACTGAGTCGATGATGGCTCCGAAAGACTTTTGGAGTGGGTCTGTGGACTTCTCCATGTGAATATTAAAATCACCAAAAATTAGAATATGATCTGCTATGACTACAAGGTCTGATAGGAATTCAGGAAACTCAGAGAGGAACGCTGTATATGGCCCAGGAGGCCTGTAAACAGTAGCTATAAAAAGTGATTGAGTAGGCTGCATAGATTTCATGACTAGAAGCTCAAAAGACGAAAACGCCATTTTTTTTTTTGTAAATTGAAATTTGCTATCGTAAATGTTAGCAACACCTCCGCCTTTGCGGGATGCACGGGGGATATGGTCACTAGTGTAACCAGGAGGTGAGGCCTCATTTAACACAGTAAATTCATCAGGCTTAAGCCATGTTTCAGTCAGGCCAATCACATCAAGATTATGATCAGTGATTAGTTCATTGACTATGACTGCCTTTGAAGTGAGGGATCTAACATTAAGTAACCCTATTTTGAGATGTGAGGTATCACGATCTCTTTCAATAATGGCAGGAATGGAGGAGGTCTTTATCCTAATAAGATTGCTAAGGCGAACACCGCCATGTTTAGTTTTGCCCAACCTAGGTCGAGGCACAGACACAGTCTCAATGGGTATGGCTGAGCTGACTACACTGACTGTGCTATTGGCAGACTCCACTAAGCTGGCAGGTTGGCTAACAGCCTGCTGCCTGGCCTGCACCCTATTTCATTGTGGGGCTAGAGGAGTTAGAGCCCTATCTATGTTGGTAGATAAGATGAGAGCACCCCTCCAGCTAGGATGGAGTCCGTCACTCCTCAGCAGGTCAGGCTTGGTCCTGTTTGTGGGTGAGTCCCAGAAAGAGGGCCAATTATCTACAAATTCTATCTTTTGGGAGGGGCAGAAAACAGTTTTCAACCAGCGATTGAGTGCTGAGACTCTGCTGTAGAGCTCGTCACTCCCCCTAACTGGGAGGGGGCCAGAGACAATTACTCGATGCCGACACATCTTTCTAGCTGATTTACACGCTGAAGCTATGTTGCACTTGGTGACCTCTGACTGTTTCATCCTAACATCGTTGGTGCCGACGTGGATAACAATATCTCTATACTCTCTACACTCGCCAGATTTAGCTTTAGCCAGCACCATCTTTAGATTAGCCTTAACGTCGGTAGCCCTGCCCCCTGGTAAACAGTGTATGATCGCTGGGTGATTCGCTTTAAGTCTAATACTGCGGGTAATGGAGTCGCCAATGACTAGGGTTTTCAATTTGTCAGAGCTAATGGTGGGAGCCTTCGGCGTCTCAGACCCCGTAACGGGAGGAGTAGAGACAAGAGAAAACTCAGACTCAGACTCCGACTCGCTACATAATGGGGAGAACCGGTTGAAAGTTTCTGTCGGCTGAATGAGCGACACCGGTTGAGCATTCCAACAGCATTTCCCTCCAGAAGCCATGAGAAAGTTGTCCGGCTGCGGGGACTGTGCGGGGGGATTTATACTAACGTTACTATCTGTACTTACTGGTGGCACAGACGCTGTTTCTTCCTTTCCTACACTGAAATTACCCTTGCCTAACGATTGCGTCTGAAGCTGGGCTTGTAGCACAGCTATTCTCGCCGTAAGGCGATCGTTCTCCTGTATATTATGAGTACAGCGACTGCAATTAAAAGACATCATGTTAATGTTACTACTTAGCTTCGGCTGTTGAAGGTGTTGACGAACCATGTCCAGATAAAGCGTCCGGAGTGAAAAAGTTGAATGAGGGAAAAAAGTTGCGATGGAAAAACTAAAAATATAAACGGTAATTAAAAACAAAAACAAAACAAAAAAACGTAAAGTTGTCAGCTAGCAAAGTAAAGTAAAGTTGGCAGCAAAACGCACAGCAACAAAACGCACAGCAACACGTCTGCAGACTCAACAGGAAGTGACAATGATGTTGGGTCATTAGGCCTGGCTGCGAAGTCGGCGTTCCAATTAATCCTAAAGGTGTTCGATGGGGTTGAGGTCAGGGCTCTGTGCAGGCCAGTCAAGTTCTTCCACACCAATCTCAACAAACCATATCTGTATGGACCTTGCTTTGTGCACAGGGGGTATTTTCATGCTGAAACAGGAAAGGGCCTTCCCCAAACTATTGCCACAAAGTTGGAAGCACAGGATCGTCTAGAATGTCATTGTATGCTATAGCGTTAACTTTTACTTGGTACTCATCCCGGATCCGGGAGCACCCCCCACAGTAAAAAAGCTGACTAGCATAGCCTAGCATTGCGTCACAAGTAAATACTAGCATCTAAATATCATTAAATCACAAGTCCAAGACACCAGATGAAAGATACAGATCTTGTGAATCCAGCCATCATTTCTGATTTTTAAAATGTTTTACAGGGAAGACACAATATGTAAATCTATTAGCTAACCACGATAGCAAAAGACCCAACTTTTTTTTCTCCACCATTTTTTTCCTGCATGGGCAGCTATCACAATTTCGACTAAATAAAGATATATATAGCCACTAACCAAGAAACAACTTCATAAGATGACAGTCTGATAACATATTTATGGTATAGCATATGTTTTTTTAGAAAAATGTGCATATTTCAGGTATAAATCACAGTTCTACATTGCAGCTGCAATCTGAAATAGCGTTGGAAGCAGCCGGAATAATTACAGAGACCGACGTCAATTACCAAAATACTCATCCTAAAACATTTCTGAAAAATACACAGCATACAGCAAATGAAAGACCAACATCTTGTGAATCCAGCCATCATTTCTGATTTGTAAAATGTTTTACAGGGAAGACACAATATGTAAATCTATTAGCTAACCACGTTAGCAAAAGACACCACTTTTTTTACTCCACCAGCTTTTTACTCCATCAGTAGCTATCACTAATTCGACTAAATAAAGATATATATAGCCACTAACCAAGAAACAACTTCATAAGATGACAGTCTGATAACATATTTATGGTATAGCATATGTTTTTTTAGAAAAATGTGCATTTTTCAGGTATAAATCATAGTTTACCATTGCAGCCACTATCACAAAACTCACCAAAGCGACTAGAATAACTACAGAGAGCAACGTGTATTACCTAATTAATCATCATAAAACATTTCTTAAAAATACACAGCGTACAGCAATTGAAATACACAGATCTTGTGAATCCAGACAATATTTCAGATTTTCTAAGTGTTTTACAGCGAAAACACAATATATCGTTATATTAGCATACCACATGAGCTAACATCACCCCAGCATTGATTCAAGGCAAAAAGCGCGATAACGTTATCACCACCAAAATATATGAATTTTTTCACTAACCTTCTCAGAATTCTTCAGATGACAGTCCTGTAACATCATATTACACAATGCATATAGAGTTTGTTCGAAAATGTGCATATTTAGCATCACAAATCGTGGTTATGCTATGTAATCTGTCAAAACATGGCATGCATTCTGGCCGGCGCCATCTTGGAAGGGCACCTAAGTTTACGATTATTTATCGATTAGATTGACTAAAAAAATACAGGTTGGACAGCTAATGAAAGATGCATTGGTTATTAATGCAACCGCTGATTTAGATTTTTAAAATTAACGTTACTAGACATACAGTGTGCGTTACAGCCAGACTAGTGCCGCAATAATGGCCGAAAAATGCGTTTACATTTTTCCACATAAATACGGAATAAAATCATAAATAGCTCTTACTTTTGGACGAGCTTCCATCAGAATCTTGGGCAAGGTGTCCTTTTGTCCAAAAGAATCGTTGCTTTGTTGTAAAACGTCCACTTCAACTTCGGAACTAGCAGCTAACATTAGCTACGTGGCACACACATGTCCAAATCCTCAAACGCAATACTACGAAAATTCAGAAAATAGCAATATACTCGCATAAACTGATATAAATCGGTTTCAAATAACTTCGTTATGATGTTTCTAACACCTATATCGAATTAAATCACAGACGGATATATCTTAGCCCGATAACAAGAGCTATTCAACATGCCATTCTGATGTCCTCTCTTGCGCCTTGGCGAGCGTCCAAAAGAACGTACATGTCACTCCATTGCCTTTTATAAACTCTGAGAAATACGTAGAGACTCCATTCCACTTCTCATTGGTTACTGACATCCAGGGGAAGGCGGGTGCAGTTCATTTCGATCCATAGGGCACACACAGAGCTTTAAACTGATCTGAGAACAGAGACTATTTTTCTGACCTTCGCATGTCCTGTCATGATTTTCGCTGTAGAAAGAGTTCTGGTTCACCCACAGACATAATTCAAACGGTTTTAGAAACTAGAGATTGTTTTCTATCCAATAGTAATAATAATATGCATATTGTACGAGCAAGAATTGAGTATGAGGCAGTTTAATTTGGAGACGATATTTTCCAAAGTGGAAACAGCACCCCCTGTATTGAGAAAAGGTTAAGATTCCTCTTCACTGAAACTAAGGAGCCTGGAAAAAAAGGGGCCTAGCCATGAAAAAGGGACCTAGGGGGCCTAGTCATGAAAAACAGGCCCAGACCCTTATTCCTCCTCCACCAAACTTTACATTTGGCACTATGCATTTGGGCAGGTAGCGTTCCCCTGGCACCAGCCAAATCCAGATTCGTTCGTCAGACTGCCTGAGCTTGTGTGGCTGAGCCGTTGTTGCTCCTAGACGTATCCACTTCACAATAACAGCTGACTGGGGCAGCTCTAGCAGGGCAGAAATTTGACGAACTGACTTGTTGGAAAGGTGGTATCCTATGATGGTGCCATGTTGAAAGTCACTGAGCTCTTCAGTAAGGCCATTCTACTGACAATATTTGTCTATGGTGATTGCATGGCTGTGCGCTCAATTTTATACACTCGTCAGCAACGGGTGTGGCTGAAATAGCCGAATCCACTAATTTGAAAGGGTGTCCACATACCTTTGTATATATAGTGTATATCCATCAAAAATTAGGCTGATTCATGATTTCAACTGGTGGAGAAAAGCTGCCTGTCTGTCTCATCCCAACCTGTTCATTACTATGGGACACAGCAGCAATCGGATTTCAAAATTGCGACAATGTTGCAAATTTTCGGCCATAATGTCTAGATCTGTTTTACGATGGAGATCAAGTTTATGAGTTGCATGGCTGGGCCAATGAGACAGTAGTAGTGGTGGTTATGGTGGTGGTACTGCATTGCTAGGTAACAACATAAACAATGGCACTTGTTATGAATGTGCTGGCCATGTGTATGTTGTCTAGTATATCTTGGGCAGGATAGACTCTGACAATGGGAATTCCAAACCAGCCGTTGTATAAAACTAACATAAATGGAGTCACACTATCTGAAATTGTCCAATGAGAAAAGCTTGTTTTCCGATGCAAATGTTTTGCTACAGTGAGTCTCAATGCAAACAACCCTGAAACTACCTTTGAACAGAAGGGTAGGCTAAGAAGATGTGATGGATGTGCTGTTGGGACGTTAAGTAAAACAAAGTACCCAGTACATTTCCTCAGCCACTCCTCAGTAAAAGGCACATGACAGCCTGCTTGGAGTTTGTCAAAAGGCACCTAAAGGACTCTCAGACCATGAGAAACAAGATTCTCTGGTCTGATGAAACCAAGATTGAACTCTTTGGCCTGAATGCCAAGCGTCACGTCTGGAGGAAACCTGGCACCATCCTTACGGTAAAGCATGGTGGATGCAGCGCCATACTGTGGGGATGTTTTTCAGCGGTAAGGACTGGGAGACTAGTCAGGATCGTGGGAAAGATGAACGGAGCAAAGTACAGAGAGATTCTTGATGAAAACCTGCTCCAGAGCTCTCAGGACCTCAGACTGGGGCGAAGGTTCACCATCCAACAGGACAATGACCCTAAGCACACAGCCAAGACAATGCAGGAGTGGCTTCGGGACAAGTCTCTGAATATCCTTGAGTAGCCCAGCCTGAGCCAAGCTTGAAGCATCATACCCAATATGACTCAAGACTGTAATCGCTGCCAAAGGTGCTAAAACAAAGTACTGAGTAAAGGATCTGATTTCTTATGTAATATTTCCATTTTGATACATTTTCAAACATTTCTAAAAACCTATTTTTGCTTTGTCATTATGAGCCTAGTTGGTTAAGCCACAGAAAAAGACAGGAACCTTTTTCAGACGAGCGGTCCGATTTCAGAGCACTCGTCTGAGTGTGCCAGAGCGCAGAATAACTGACGTAATTTACAGAATAACTGACGGAACGTCCGTTGAATATGGCCGGTGTCAGAAAACGTTGGCAAAAAAGCGTAATTAAATTGTTGCCAACAACACAGTTGCAGTCACCAATGCTCTGGATAACATAAAAACAGCCTAACCAGCTCTGCTCGGGCCAGTAAAATGGTCAGAGTGAGCTGTTCCCTCATTTGTGTCTGAAAGTAGCTAGCAAGCTAGCCAACGTTAGCCAGTTAGCTTGGGTGCTTGACTGCGTGTAAAATGGTCAGAGTGAGTTGTTCCCTCATTTGAGTCTGGAAGTAGCTAGCAAGCTAGCCAACATTAGCCAGTTAGCTTGAGTGCTTGACTGCTGTTAGGTCGGATCAACCCGACTCCTCGCCCAGAGCGTCCAGTGTGCGCTCTGAACGCTCCGAGGGCGAAACGCTCAGATTTTACGAATAGACAATCTGACAACGCTCTGAATGCACACTATGGCACTCCAGATTGAATTGACGAACACCCCCGTAGTATAAACCAGCCTTTAGTCTTGAAATCTTTGGTTGTTTAGTACATGGTCTCACATGTGAATCCTTAAAGAGCTAGGTGGGACTAAAGCTTAAGAGGGTGTGAACGATGCTGAATGGGTGTAGACAAAGAAGAGCTCTTCAGTAGGTGCACCAAAACATTCAAGGGCCATTTTCTCAAAAGTGAGGTTTATCAATGTTCAAAGCAGAATTACTTACACTACAGTTGAGGAACAATGGGTATGATACTATTTTTATCCATTGTAAAAAAACACAATCTCAATATTTTGATACATAAGACCGAATCAAGCCGGTCGGTCACATGTGGAAAAAGTCAAGGGGTCTGAATCCTTCCCGAATGCCCGAATGCTCTGTCTGCCTCTTTCACTGTTTCTTCAGTAATAGAACTATCCGGATTGTTTTCCTTGAGCACCAAATGCACACTGGATGGCAACAAATTATGCAGGGCATGCAAGCTGTGTTTTACCCAGCTAAACAATGCAGATTGAATTTGGACAGCATCTCTAAAATCTTAAAGACATGCATCCACACAGGAAAATAATCGTGATCATTCCTTTCTTTCCTGCTGATGTCAGGAGAAACGGTGAAGTTCTCCTTCTAAGTGGCGCAGCGGTCTAAGGCACTGCATCTCAGTGCTAGAAGCGTCACTACAGACACCTTGGTTCGATTCCAGGCTGTATCACAACCGGCTGTGATTGGGAGTCCCATAGGGCGGCGCACAATTGACCCAGCATCGTCCAGGTTTGGTGTAGGCCGTCATTGTAAATAAGAATTTGTTCTTAACTGACTTGCCTAATTAAATAAAGGTTAAAGCTGAAAATGCATCCCAAAGGGCACCCTATTCCCTCCCTATGTTGTGCACTACTATTGACCAAGGCCCATCGGGAATAGGGTGCTATTTGAGGCGCACCATGAAATGATTACAGCTATTTACACGTCATTGCCCTGATGTTAAGGGAAATTAAAACGTCAAGGCACGTATGTATTGAAACAAATAGCTAATTCATCTTCATCAGCTTAACATATTACCCACACACGGTACTGACTTGAATATTCGATGTCTGTAATTCACTTCAACTGTACCATTCATCTTCCCCGTAAAAAGTAATATGTTCAACTTAATGTCCCTGTCACTATCTGCACAATCACATTATGCACTTTAATCATGACTAAAAGCCTATGCAGGGAGTATTTTTTGGCCGGTAACTGGTACATCCTGAAGTTAATTGACTAATGTGTTATGGGTTGGGATGCCTGGGAGATACACAAAGCCTACACTGTGCTAATGGACAACTTATGATCCCAGGGACCCACTCTTGCTAACGCCCAAGAGAAAGAGGTGTAGACAGCTAATTATGTCAAATTCATTATAATATGTAACAGCTTGCATTGTCTACGGGTGCGGATGACTGATGGTGTATTATAGGAATGCACCATTTGTCACGGCTGTTAACAGAAGAGGACCAAGGTGCAGCGTGGTGAGCGTACATTTTCTTCTTTATTCGAAATGACGCCGACAAAACAATAAACAATACAAAACCAAACCGTGAAGCTTAAGGCTATGTGCCATGACAAAAGTCAACTTCCCACAAAGACAGGTGGGAAAAAAGGCTACCTAAGTATGGTTCCCAATCAGAGACAACGATAGACAGCTGTCCCTGATTGAGAACCATACCCGGCCAAAACATAGAAATAGAAAATCATAGAAACACAAAACATAGAATGCCCACCCCAACTCATGCCCTGACCAAACCAAAATAGAGACATAAAAAGGAACTTTAAGGTCACCATTGTAGGACTATGCAACCACAATGAGGAAGGTTAGATTGAGGGATGTGGCACCCTATACATACATATATACACTCTTACAAAAAAGGTGCTATCTAGAACCTTAAAGGATTCGTCGACTGTCCCCATAGGAAAACCCGTTGAAGGACCGTTTTTGGTTGCAGGTAGAACCGTTTTGGGTTCCATGTAGAACCCTTTCTACAGAGGATTCTACATGGAACTCAAAAGGCTGGAACCAAAAAGGGTTCTCCTATGGGGACAGCCAAATAACCCTTTTGGAACCCTTTTTATAAGAGTGTAGAAGTTTAATGCAGAGTGGTAAAGCAGAATAATTCAGTGTGCTCTCTGACATTCATAATAGTTCATATGGTAAGGTTCTCTTTGGTTTCCCAGACTTGTGGAATTGATGAAAAGATGAAGGCTAAACCTGTAGACAGACTACATGTTTTGTTATTGCAGAGTGGTGTTTAAAGGTGGTTGGCGTGGTGAGTTACAGTAGGGGTTCTGCCTGTGGGTTCTGGGTTAGATGGTTCTAGATCCGGCTCCAGTCGGCGATGATCTCTAAAGCAGATGCCCTAGGTTTTGTCTCTCAGTACCCCACACTACACAAACTCTGACATCCAGCTATACTTTTCACTGTTCTAAAGTAATAATTTTAGGATTTTGTCCTAGGATTCCGTATGGCTTTCCGCTGCGAGGGCAGGTTTTCATTTCATGTCTGTGAGGGCAGGTTTTCATTTCATGGATGTGAGGGCAGGTTTTCATTTCATGGACGTGAGGGCAGGGTTTCATTTCATGGATGTGAGGGCAGGGTTTAATTTCATGGATGTGAGGGCAGGGTTTCATTTCATGGATGTGAGGGCAGGTTTTCATTTCATGGACGTGAGGGCAGGGCTTAATTTCATGGATGTGAGGGCAGGGCTTAATTTCATGGATGTGAGGGCAGGTTTTAATTTCATGGATGTGAGGGCAGGGTTTCATTTCATGGACGTGAGGGCAGGGTTTCATTTCATGGACGTGAGGGCAGGGTTTCATTTCATGGACGTGAGGGCAGGTTTTCATTTCATGGACGTGAGGGCAGGGTTTCATTTCGTTCTCCTAATCTCTATTTTATATTTAGTGTTTCAGTCCTTGACCTTTTCCCTCTTATGCTCTCCTTGGTAGGTATAACTTCTCTCAGCCAATGTTAGAGGCAATCTGGGATTTGAAAAACAACAAAGCTCATGAGGCATCTATAAATTATATTCTTCAAAAATTAATCGCTATATATCATTAATTTAAAAAATCCCAAAATGGATGTACCAATCCCAGTTTGCCCCTTTTTAAAGACTTTCCCTCAGTGAGGTGGAGGAGGTGGAGATGTGAGCACAGATGCCTTGAATGCGGGAGAGAGGTGGAGAGGAGTGTGAGAGAGGTCCAGCTGAGAGACGAAAACAAACCCCAACGATTCTGGAGGTCAAACACGCTGAGGAGCAGGGGTGTGAGCTGCGAACAGATGTGGTGTGTGTGTGTGTGCGTGGCTATGTGTGTGAGACTGTGTGTGTGTGTGTGTGTGTGTGTGTGTGTGTGTGTGTGTGTGTGTGTGTGTGTGTGTGTGTGTGTGTGTGTGTGTGTGTGTGTGTGTGTGTGTGTGTGTGTGTGTGTGTGTGTGTGTTTGTTAGCATAAAAAAAACAGGAGGTCTGTCTGTCTGTGGTATGTGCCGTGAAGCTGACACACAGAAAGAGCCTCACACTTCTTGACAAGCACGGAGGATCAGTTTTCTGATCCGCCCCAGTCTCCTCAGCTGTAGAGGTCCAAGGTCTAGTCAGACTGGATACTGGGAGGCAATGGTGGGGTGTGGGCAGCTCTCTGTTCCCTCCCACTTCCTAACACTGTTCATTCTTTAATACTGTAATACTGTATGTGTTCAGATACTGTGTGATGCGGCTTTGAGGAATCTTCACTGTCACAGTTTAATGTCATCCTATGATAAATGTTCATATTCATGACACTGGCACAGGATTGGTAATCGAGTTTGATTTCCTGCCTCGCTGTCATACACCTTATCTCATAGACCGTGGCATTTCTTAGACTAGGAAATTATTCTAGGAAATGGTTGCATGCATTAAATTATCTTTGATTATCTTTGATCATTGAGATGGTGCAATGGCACCCATAGCATTTCACCGGCTCATGTAGAGTATGTGGCAAATTTACATAATGTGGATCCTATATAAATTCATATCACACCTCTCACAGTGAATTTAAATGTTTCATAGTTGCTTAACCCCAGACTGCTTCTTACTCTTGCATTATGCAAGAAAAATTCAGACATTGAGTAAATTCACTTTTCAAATGAAGATGATCTAGTAATGAAATATAAACTGGAAAGTAAAAGTTACATTTGTCTATAAACCTGTGTAATAATCGCTAATGATTATTTCGGAATATCTGATTCACATTCTTTACCAGTATTGAGGTTAATAGTGGTTGTTGTTGTCAGGCAGCTCTGAGCTGTGGGCATAGAGATCCTATAATTCATATAATAGACATAGGGATTCTGTATGTAATTCTCTGGCTGTGGGGATATTCACAAACCACAGACAAAACAGAGGTCATAATGTGTCATAATGAGGTCATATCTCTCTTCTCTCTCTCTCTCTCCCTCTCTCTCTCTCTCTCCAGATGACACCAAGATTGCTCTGCATCTTAAAGACAATGGAGGTAAGCCTCTGTTTTCCCATCCTATATATCCCCTTCCCTGTTCCTTTGACTATTCAGTTGTTGTGTTTTTCTGTGTAGATGCATGTTGCGTTTATATCCGGGGCTCTGTTTACATCCGAGGCTGCTGTCTGTGTATTTACTGCTGACAGATTGCTCTGCTTTCTGGGGAGGACAGGCCAAGGGAAGGAGCAGCTCATTGGAGCCGTATTGAAGCACCTCATCCAGAGGCTGATTTGAAATGGCTAACTATACCAAGTTTTGGGATTGGACTGATCAATCATGGTGTCTGTGTGTGTCTCCCAAAACGGCATCCTATTCCCTTTATAGTGCACTACTTTTGACCAGGGCCCATAGTGGTCCACTACATAGGGAATAGGGTGCCATTTGGGATGCAGACTTTGTGGGTGTTAGGGAGGGAGAGGGGGTCATAGTTGCCTTAGGAACACGAGAGATTCATAGTTGAAGGAACGCCATCAGCCATCAACATACACGCAGACTGAAGCTCGATGTGAATGTCAGCAAGTTCTTGGAACCACTGCTCTCAGAACTGATTAACCCAAATTAAAACATCCTTAATTTGCCCTCGTTGCCTCCGAATTAAATAAATAGAACTATGAAAAAACACAATTTGGAGTGCGGACCCTTGACAAATGAACTCAATGTCATCAGGAATTTAAGGGGGATTCCAGTATGAGGGGTATTTCAGAAGAGGCGGGTGTGGTCAACAATCTTACACACAGTTCCATTTCAACAGGATGTAGGTACTACTGGTATATGGTCGACTCTGCTACGCACACACCTCTACACAGCAGGTTATCTATTTAACAAAATTAAATGTTTAAATAACATTTTCTGCTGATTAGCTACACCCACACTGTGTGTGTGTGTGTGTGAGAGAGAGAGAGAGAGAGAGAGAGAGAGAGAGAGAGAGAGAGAGAGAGAGTGTTAGACTGACATTTGAATTCCAAAATTAGTCTCAACTCCATCACTTCGTGAGTAAACCACACAAATATTTAATTTCCTCCCAGAGAGGAATTGGAAATCTGTGTCTCTTATCGTCCTTACCCAAACATTGCCTATCTCACTCGCTGGCTCGTGGCACAGCCTCTTCCCAGATGTCGGACAAGACGAAATCTCTGCGTGCCCATTTTCATTTGGGAGAAACCAGACCTGTTTCACAGGATGCGTCCCAAATCGCACCCTTTGCTCTGTAGTGTGCACTACTTTTGACCAGGGCTCATAGGCTCTGGTCAAATGTAGTGCACTATGCAGGGAATATGGTGCCGTTCGGGACCTAATCACTGTGTGGGAAGCGTGCTGGGAAGGGATTTGGGCCTACGGTGAAAGCCAAAAGGGATGGAGGGAATGAGCCAGTGTGATCATACTGAAACCACAGAGCCGAAGGCTGCTGCAGCCCAAACCACACCATGTCTTTAGGTGCACACTGCATGTGACCGATTACAACCACAAACCAGCCATGTGACTATATGGAGAGGCTGTCTAAAGTAATGGTGGCTATGGCTTGGCTGGTGTAGCGCTAATGCCGCAGACTCCAGCACACGTCTAGGTTGAACAGCATAAGTTGGCAACCGGTCTACAGCCTCTAGCTTTTCCCACTGTCATCCACTCTCACCATCTGTTCAATAGCATTTGAAAACACTACACGACATATATACACAGTACTTCGAGTGACGTTAGCTGCGGATTTAGAATTTGACATCTCGTGCATCTCATCCACTCCACTCTGCACCCGTCGTCTCTCTGCAGCGCCGCCTAGCTTTGCGCTTGGACACACGTTCATATTTTAGCGTGATCTCTACCAGATCCAGCAGTGTGCGTGTCCTTCCACCTTGGGAAACACGGGAGCACGGCAGAAAACGCTAAGGCGATTAGCCCCGGCTAAGTGATAAGATGAGGGAAAATCAGGACGCGCCCTACGGTCTCACTGCAGAGGCCACTCGAAGGAAGACAGGACACTCCTTATCCTCCAAGCAAGATGAGAAGAAGTATCTCTCCCTTTGGGTTGTGTCTCCAAAGGCAACCCGTCCACTGTATCATGCACTATTGGCCCTGGCCAAAAGTAGGGCTATATAGTGAATAAGTTGCCATTTGGGAGACTATGTGTTGATTAGCTTCGCTAGGCACGTTATCCAGGTGAGAGGATGGCTGTGGCCCTGTGACACCGTGCTGTCAGTAATGTGACGCTAAAAGCGTAGCGTGGTCTGGGTCCACGCGGTCATTCAGTTCATCTTCTCTGCCCAACCTCTGTGTTTTGCTGTCTGAAGGCTAAGTAAGTACAGCAGGTTTTATGTGCTGAGAACGTTTATGAGGAGAATGCTGATTGGTTGACCATAGGGAGATGGTTCGAACTCCAGCCATGACCCCCACGGTCCCAGTCCCATTCATGTAGCTGTGTCCTGATGTGACTTTGCTTCATTATACTGCAAGAAACCGATGTAACCTTGATTTCAATGGCTGCTTTGCAAATAGCACCCATATATAGTGCACTACTTTTGACCAGAGCCCTATATAGAATAAATAAGGTGCCACTTGGAACACGGCCCATACCTTTCAAAGCCATGCATGCAGTGTTAAAGGCATAGTCATCCACTTTCATGATCGAGACACTGACTATGTTTTTCAGGCTATTGTTTTTGCCAGCTGAAAGCTGTGTGACCCGACGTGAATAACATGTGGATTCATTCACACCCCTGTCTCTGCCGCCAAATGGCTTAGATGTGCCTCTTGCTTACCCACACCCAAGGAAATCTCCTTCCACCCCTCCAACAGATGAGACCAGATTAAACTGTCAGTCAGATGAAACCTGGGTCTGTGTCCCAAAGGGCACCCTACTCCCTATAGAGTGCACTACTTTTGACCAGAGCCCTGTGAAATGCCCCTATGGGCCCTGGTCAAGCGTAGTGCACTATATAGGGTGCCATTTGGGACACAAAGTAGCAGTGTTTTCCACAGCAGTAGACTGGTCTGTGAGGTTGTTATGGGGTTGTTGGTTAGCCACGCTGGGCTGTTGATTTCTCTTCCCTTCTCACTCTGAGCACTGGGCAGGAGACCCCTGCAAACACTTCAGACCAACAGCCTAGCCTAGCCGCTACTGTGGAGCAGCTGCCTCCAACTGTGTGAGGCTTGGCAGTTGGACTCTGTACTTTTCTCCCAAACACAGACAAATTGCCTTCCAGGGAAAAAAGTGAGAAAAGAAAGGGGCTTTCCAGCTCTAGTTTCACTGCTGGTGGTGTTTTTTGGGCGTCAGTTAATATTTCTAGACAGTTTAGGTTTTATGACGTAGTTGAAAGGGGATTTTTGCTTGAGCCAAATGGGTCATACACATTTACATTTACATTTAAGTCATTTAGCAGACGCTCTTATCCAGAGCGACTTACAAATTGGTGCATTCACCTTATGATATCCAGTGGAACAACCACTTTACAATAGTGCATCTAACTCTTTTAAGGGGGGGGGGGGTTAGAAGGATTACTTTATCCTATCCTAGGTATTCCTTAAAGAGGTGGGGTTTCAGGTGTCTCCGGAAGGTGGTGATTGACTCCGCTGACCTGGCGTCGTGAGGGAGTTTGTTCCACCATTGGGGTGCCAGAGCAGCGAACAGTTTTGACTGGGCTGAGCGGGAACTGTACTTCCTCAGAGGTAGGGAGGCGAGCAGGCCAGAGGTGGATGAACGCAGTGCCCTTGTTTGGGTGTAGGGCCTGATCAGAGCCTGAAGGCACGGAGGTGCCGTTCCCCTCACAGCTCCGTAGGCAAGCACCATGGTCTTGTAGCGGATGCGAGCTTCAACTGGAAGCCAGTGGAGAGAGCGGAGGAGCGGGGTGACGTGAGAGAACTTGGGAAAGTTGAACACCAGACGGGCTGCGGCGTTCTGGATGAGTTGTAGGGGTTTAATGGCACAGGCAGGGAGCCCAGCCAACAGCGAGTTGCAGTAATCCAGACGGGAGATGACAAGTGCCTGGATTAGGACCTGCGCCGCTTCCTGCGTGAGGCAGGGTCGTACTCTGCGAATGTTGTAGAGCATGAACCTACAGGAACGGGTCACCGCCTTGATGTTAGTTGAGAACGACAGGGTGTTGTCCAGGATCACGCCAAGGTTCTTAGCACTCTGGGAGGAGGACACAATGGAGTTGTCAACCGTGATGGCGAGATCATGGAACGGGCAGTCCTTCCCCGGGAGGAAGAGCAGCTCCGTCTTGCCGAGGTTCAGCTTGAGGTGGTGATCCGTCATCCACACTGATATGTCTGCCAGACATGCAGAGATGCGATGATGAAATGAATGATGAAATGATGAGATGAAGCCAATGACAAGACTGTTCATGCTGCCTCTAAATGCTCTACAAGAGTAGTTTGCAAATAATTCTTCCTATTTTCTGCACTATTTTAATACGCGTCTGAGTGAGGGTGTTGCATCTAGGCTACTCTCAGCTCACAATTGTGTCTCTTTACATGAATTGAACTTCCATCCTCTCAGGCTTGGGGCACATGTATGAATTGATGGTTGGATCAGAATCACCATTATAATCATTGGCCAGAATGGAGAATTAAGTTAAAGTCCAAATCCCTTTCTCCATCCATAGCTAATTTAGGAAAGGGACAATTTTAGCTAGCTGGCTAACTAGCCTCTGGAGGACAACACAACACGATGCAACACTTAAAATGTTACTGTCCATGAGGTATGCTCTCAATGGGATTTGATAGGAATTACGCCAAATCCAAGCTGGCTTCCCGCACTTTTTTGTTGTTGTGCCAGAACCATTCACAGTTTAGCTCAACGCTGATTGAATAATTTTTTATATTCCCTTGCCTTCAATGCAATGGGCGGCAACAATGTCATACTCGTTTGGACCAGACAGCATCAGATAGAAGGCCTGCACGTAGAGAGGAACAGCTGTGTGACTCAATGGGATCCGAGATTCCGAGCGCCAGCTTTATTCGACTGAGTAAACTGCTTCTCACATCCCAGTTAACCTCCTGCAGGGGGAAAATAGGCCGTTCCAGGCAATTGCTTCAGAAAGGAGGGAAATGGAAAGTGAACACAAGATATGGCATTTACAGGTGTGACTTAGTTGTTGGAAAATTGGAAGGATGTCATGTTTGTTTGAAAAGGAGCTGATCTTTGTAATCCAACAAACTACAATATAGCTAACTGTGACAAACTGTACATTTGAAGGAGCTGGTGGTGAGAAGGGGATGAGTGCGAAATGAGTCAATGAGGGACTGATGAAGGATTTGCCCGATTCATTCTAACACAGTGGCTAAGACATTTTGTAAGGAGAGATTTTGAGTAGTGCTGTGGTGGGAGTGAAATCGTTATGCTCTGAGACAAAGGGCTCACACAAACACTGTGTCTCAAGCGCTCTCTCATGCATGCACGCGCACACTCACACGCACACACACACACTTATCCATCCACACACGATAAAAGTCCCAATCCTAGGAACATATACATTACACATATACATTGAGTACAGTTTCTGTTAATGTACAGTAGGCTACCTGCTTTTGTTTTGGTGTTCTATAAGGCTAGCATAGTCCTAAATAAATAGTGGGTTTGGATGGTCGGGGCAGCGGTGTTAACAGCACCATTAAATCCCTGTACAAGACCCATTTAACTCTACACTCATAGAAAAAAAGGTTCCAAAAGTGTTCTACGGCTGTCCCCATAGGAGAACCCTTTTTGGTTCCAGGTAGAACCCTTTTGAGATCCAACTAGAACCTTCTGTGTAAAGGGTTCTACATGGATCTCAAAAGGGTTCTACCTGGAACCAAAAATGGTTCTTCAAAGGGTTCTCCTATGGAGATACGTAGCTGAATAACCCTTTCAGGTTTTAGATAGCACCTTTTTTTCTAAGAGTGTAGAAAGGCGGAGTGAGTAATTTTGACCCATCATGAATTTAACATTGAAATATCTCTTCCATTTTTAGTCATTGACTTTTCCTAAGGAAGTCTATTTAACATGTTAGTTGTTAGAATGTTGATATCACAAGCAGAATTTGTGTTACAAGCAGTTTTAAGAGGACATGTAAAAATACAGGTCACATACAGGTAAGACGTTTTGATTTCCATTTATACTGAACAAAAAATATATATACGCAACATAAACGCAGCACCTTCTAAAGTGTTGGTCCCATGTTTCATGAGCTGAAATAAAAGATCCCAGAAATGTTCCATACGCACAACAAGCTTATTCCTCTCAAATGTTGTACATTCATTTGTTTACATCCCTGTTAGTGAGCATTTCTCCTTTGCCAAGATAATCCATCCACCTGACAGGTGTTGTGAGGACAGACGGTGGAGACGAGAAGCAAGTACAGGGAGTGAACATTTAATGAAACACGGACATGAACAGAATACGGACAGCGTCTGGACAGGGGAAAACAAAACGACATTACTGCTAACACGGGGATGAAACAGAGGAAACAGACAGATATAGGGAAGGCAATCAAAACGTGAAGGAGTCCAAGTGAGTCCAATGAGCGCAGATGCGCATAATGATGGTGACAGGTGTGCGTAATGAAGGGCAGCTTGGCGCCTTCGAGTGCCAGAGAAGAGAAGTGGGAGCAGGCGTGACAGTACCCCCCTCCCCCTCTAGCACCTGGGCGAGCCTAACGGGCTGGCCAAGGCGCGGAAGCCCGACGAGCCGGCGGAGGCGAAGGGAGCCCGACGAGCCGGCTGAGACGTGGGAGCCTGAGGAGCTAGCTGAGGCACCCCCTGGTTCCTACGGCAGCGGCACCTGAGGCATGACGTGGGCTGGGTGCCTGCCGAGCCAACCGAGGCAAGGAAACCTCTCGAAGCCAGCAAAGGCGTGGAAGCCCGACGAGCCAGCTGAGGCACCCCCTGGTTCCTACGGCAGCGGCACCTGGACCCGACGTCACCAACAAAACAAAAAACGAAAACTTCCCTGAAGCTTCGAATATGGGTATCAGCATTCTGTGAGGACAGACGGTGGTGACGAGAAGCAAGTACAGGGAGTGAACATTTAATGAAACACGGACATGAACAGAATAAGGACAGCGTCTGAACAGGGGAAACAAAACGACATTACTGCTAACACGGGGATGAAACAGAAGAAACAGATATAGGGAAGGAAATCAAAACGTGAAGTCCAGGTGATGCCAATGAGCGCCGATGCACATAATGATGGTGACAGGCGTGCGTAATGAAGTGAGCCTGGCGCCCTCGAGCGCCAGAGAGTGGATTTTTATTTATTTATTTAACCTTTTATTTAACTAGGCAAGTCAGTTAAGAACTAATTCTTATTTACAATGACGGCCTACCCTGGCCAAACCGGGACGACGCTGGGCCAATTGTGCACCGCTCTATGGGACTCCAAATCATGGCCGGATGTGATGCAGCATGGAAGCGGGAGCAGGCGTGACAGGTGTGACATATCAAGAAGCTGATTAAACAGTATGATCAATCCACAGGTCCACCTTGTGCTGGGGACAATAAAAGGCCACTCCAAAATGTTCCGTTTTGTCACACAACACAATGCCACAGATGTCTCAAGTTTTGAGGGAGCGTGCAATTGGAATGCTGACTGCAGATCTGTTGCCAGAAAATGTTATGTTAATTTCTCTACCATAAGCCGCCTCCGTCGTTTTCGAGAACCGGCCTCACAACCGCAGACCACATGTGTCCATGGGAGCCTAGGACTTCCATATCCGACTTCTTCACCTGCTGGATCGTCTAAGACCAGCCACCCTGACACCTGATGAAACTGTGGGTTTGCACAACTGAAGAATTTCTACACAAACTGTCAGAAACTGTCTCAGTGAAGCTCCTCACCAGGATCTTGACCTGACTGCAGTTCGGTGTCGTATCTGACTTCAGTGGACAAATGCTCACCTTCGATGGCCACTGGCACACTGGAGAAGTGTGCTCTTCATGGATGAATCCCGTGAAAGGCGCAATGTGGGCGAGCGGTTTGATGTCACACCAGATACAGACTGGTTTTCTGATCCACGCCCCTACCTTTTTTTTAAGGTATCTGTGACAAACATATTGTAACGTCCTGACCAGAGGTCTTATGTGTTTTGCTTGTTTAGTGTTGGTCAGGACGTGAGCTGGGTGGGAATTCTATGTTGTCTGTTTCTGTGTCCAGCCGAATATGGTTCTCAATCAGAGGCAGCTGTCAATTGTTGTCCCTGATTGAGAATCATATATAGGAGGCTTGTTTTGTGTTGGGATTTTGGTGGGTGATTGTTTCCTGTCTCTGTGTTTTGTCTGCACCAGATAGGGCTGTCTCGGTTTTCACATTTGTTATTTTGTTACTTGTATTAGTGTTACCGTTTATTCGTCTAATTAAACATGTTGAACACTAGCCGCGCTGCATTTTGGTCCTCTCCTTCACCTATGGAAGAAAACCGTGACACATATGCATATCTTTATTCCCAGTCATGTGAAATCCATAGATTAGGCCCTAATACATTTATTTCAATCGACTGATTTCCTAATATATAAACTTTTATATTTGTGTTTAGTGTAGTATCAGAAAGAGCATATTCTGAAGATTGCCAAATAACTCTCAATATTGAAGAGATTAGCTCTATTTCAAAATATAACTTTTTCCAAGACTTAATCCCACTCCATATCCCTTAATGGAAATGGTGTTATTTGCTGGCACTACCAGCTGCTTTGACTACATGAAAAAACCCACAAATACAGCAACACTGTAGACGATGTACTATCAGATCATTCAGAATGCAAATAAGATTTTTTGGTCTGTATGACTAAGAGATACTCTTTGCAATGACGTTATCTTGATACCTGTAGTACTTTGTTTTCCTTTTGCTCTCAGCCCTAAACCTGGCACTTTGTGGTCCTTGCATGGTTGAATGTGATTACAGGTTACAGATCTTTTTTTGTTTACTCAACTTTTCGGTCAAAGTGTTACCTGAACTTTTTTGTTGGACCAAACATTGCTCTAACACGAGAAAACGTAGGCCTAAATGATGTGTCAACTAGAAATTATTATTTTGGCATCTTACCTAAAATTTAAAAAAAAAGGCTGTAGAACTGGTTACACACACACACGCGTTTTCTCATGTTGGAGCTAAGTTTGGGCCAACTAAAAATGTTCAATTCAGGTAACACTTTGACCTAAAAGCTGAGTAAACAAAAAAAAACAGTGTAACCAGTTACTTAATAATAATTGGTCGAAACAACTAGATTTGTGGGCTTTTTAATTTTTTTTTACAGTGTATGTTAATCATCAGTGATTGGCCACGCTCTAGCAAACAGGTTTGATTAGCACTCTGGACCTCCCTGTTTTCCTGTGCGATTATGGAGATCAATAAAGCAGAGAGCCATGAGAGAAGGAAGCTGGCTGGGGCACTGATGAGTGGCTAGTCACTAATTAAACCAAGAAAGAGAACAGAAAAGAAAATAAGAAAAATACTGTAAATATATAAATATATGATCTCAATAAATAAAAAGATCCAGGAAGGAACGTTGCCATAAATCTGTGGGAGATGAGAGATCAAAGCTGTGGCCATTTGTTTTGTAATCACTTCATTAGCTCACTCCTGCTATGATCGATGGGACAGCTGCTGCGACTCTTTCTCTCTCACACACACTGGAATCAGACATAAGAATGTAGAACAGAGTGTTCCAATGTACTTGTTCCATGTGATGCTGTGACTGAGTGAACTGCTTGCCAATGCTATCTTATTATCAGGTTAGTTGTAGTAGTTGTTGTAGTTTTAGTAGTTGTAGTAGTTCTAGTAGTTTTAGTAGTTGTAGTTAATTAAGTGATAATGCCTTCGAAGCCGGTGTTTGCAGGATACATTAGCATGTGTGTTCTTAGGCCCGAGACTAAGTCAAACCATGTCAATATATCCTCCAAACACCGGCTTCGAGGGCATTACCACTTTTATACAATGGGTTACCAGCATATTCAAATAAAAACTGAATTTGTATTAATTTATTCATATGATTTCATCCTTCCACGAGATATAGTCCCAACACAAATCTAGGGTTGCTACCTAAGCTGGCTTGTCAGTCGTTCGTTCTATCGGTTCGATGGCCAGAGACACAACACATTTGTTAAAGTGTTTTTGTTCCAAATCGATGAGCGCGACCCAGTCGTTCGTTCTAAATGTTCCGTTGCCATGATGGCTGGCAACATTCTCATCCCTTGCTTGCTAGCTAGCCAACTTTGGCGAACACAGTCACGTCAAACAGCGCAGTCAAAATAACAGCAAAGGCGTTGCATTTGCGTTTGTTTAAGCTGTTTTCTAGTGCTTCATTGTGGACACATCCATAAAAATGAGCTAATGATGCGCGATTTCACCAGGCATAGAACATTTGCTCTCACCCTGGGTAGGGCTTGAACAGTTTTGTAAAGAAGAATGGTGAAATATTGCCATATCTAGGTGTGCAAAGTTGGTAGAGACCTATCATAACAGACTCATTGCTGTAATTGCTGCCAAAGGTGCTTCCACCAAGTATTAACTCAGGGGGTTGGAGACTTATCCAATTATGACATTTCATTTTTGTATTTTTTATATATTTTTTCACAATAAAAATGAATTATAAGTGGAGTATGGTAGATAAGTGGAAAATCCTTTAAATGGATGAAACTCAGGCACTGACACAACAAAATGCGAAAAAAAAGTTCAAGGCTGTGTAAACTTTGTATAGGCACTGTATATCAGTTCTTGGCAATATTCTGGGAATGTTCAACAAAAAAAAAATATTGAACACATTAACATCATTAAGCTCAAAATTCTGTTCTCGGAACATGAAGAAAACTTTCCATAAAAACCACAAGAAAACGAAACATTCAGATAATGTTCTAAGAATGTGATTTAAAAGCATATACAGTCCGTTCTCAGCATCAACAAATCTCTCACTTTCCTCTATCTTGTTAAGTGTGTTCAGGTGTGTTGACCGCACTGAGTAATTGGCCACAAATGTTTTTAATGAACGTTTGCTTCTTTTGAAAATGGGGTCTGTTTGAATAGACTAAAATGAACAGCTTTGTATGCATAAAAAAAATGAGATGCTCGCTCCATCCTGGTGTCGCAGTGGACTAATTCCATGGATAGAGAACCGAAGATCAGAGGTTGGAATTGATTGATCATAAGTCATTGATGCCGTGTCTCAATAAACAAGACATGTGTTTGCATGATTCATGCCTGAGGAAATCTATTTCCATGTGTCCCATCTGTACTTAGAGTTATAAAAAATGCATTTATTATTGAAAAATTATGTGAACGTTTTAAGGAAGTTATTCGAAAACTTCCAAATAATTTATCATTTCCGTTCTCAGAGCATGAATAAAACCTCCCAGGAAAACTTAAGGAACCAGAGTAAAACGTTTTTCAGAACCTCCCTGCATCCAAATAAGAAGCGTTCACTTCTGTTATCAGCACGTTTAAAAAAACGTTTCGTTTTACCGGTCCCACAACCAATGTGAAACCATAATACAGTGCATTCTCACAACTTCCAAGGAACCAAATGTGCTAACTGTTCACACTGCAGGCCTTAATGCTGAAATCAGTTTTGTTTCTCAAATACGTTTTGGAATACTGACTGTCCAAACAGCGAGTTACAAGTGACCAAATCAGATTTGTGTGTGATAAGACAGCAGTCATTTGCTGACATAGTAACGACAGGTGTGTGGGCAGCGGTCTAGGCTGATTGGTGGCACGCGTGCTTCCTATCACTCAGAAGTGATGTGGCAAGTTACGGTGACAACAATGCCTGCCATGGACGTTTTCTCGTTACTTTGAATGTTCAAAAAACATAGAGCGAGAACACCTTTAAAGCCTCAAAGGATAAGATAAAAAAACTAGTCATTTTTGGCTAGCAACAGCAGTGACCTAGCTAGCTAGTTGGCAGTTTAGATTTCAAGCACAGTCATTCACTAATTTGTTTGTAAACAATTAACTAGCTACTTAGCTACCACATGTTCTTGTCAAACTGTCAACAGAGTAGCTAGCAAGCAACAAGATATGCCAAATAACAGTCTAAAAACCATTTGAGGATAAAACAAACTCGATTTGACCATTCAGAAACAAGTTGCATGGCCAGGAATAGGAATCGGATTTGTATCCGACTTCAAACCACCTAATAAGGTGGTTTGAAATGTGGCTTGAAATATCCGATTCCATGTGCTTTTTGTCAGTTCAGTCTGCAGGAAAAAGAACAGATTCGATTCGCATATGCAAAAAATTGGGATTTGAGTCACTTCAAACTGCCAATGTGAACAAGGCTTTAGTGATTCAGAACACATGAATTCACTGGTAGCCAATTTGACTCTGTCAAACCAGGCCTTCAAGATGACAGTGCACATTCCTTAAGGCTCTCAGTAGGAGAGCCAATCATTATGGAGTCTCCTCTCCATACACCCATCTTATCAAACTGGACTGTCATTACTGAAGAGTGCCTGATAACTTTCGATATCTCCATCCATAGATGCATCTCTCCTCCTATCCAACAACACCATGAGCTAACCTTGGTTTGGGATTATCTCTTGTGCCTCAGCTGTAGCACATTGCTCATGAATAGCTAAACAGGTTACGCCACAACGTTGCTAATCTCCTCCTTCCAGACACTCACACACACACACGCACGTGCGCACACACACACAGGCATTCAAGCGCAGTGTCGGCTAACGGCTGAGCCAGATCTGGAATGTTCCATCGTTTTCAGAAAGAAAGAAAATCTCTTGTTAGTTGACGGTAAGGATTAAAGGATAATATTCTAGGTTTGTTTTGTTTTTGGAACAATAGGAAAACACAATTAACTTTTCTGGGGTGGGGGGGGGGGGGGGGGTTGAACTTGAACCTGGCACTTTTCGTTTCTTGCATGGTTCAATGGTTGAACGGTAATTGCCACCAGAGTAAGTATGATTAGACTGAGGCTGAACAAGGCCGTGCATCATGACATTTGGTCAACTTCATTGTTGATCACAAGCGGCAGGCGTGTTTATTAAGACAGAAGCCCTAGTGACAACAGGAGAAGCAGAGACCAGCAGCACCCACGAATGACGAGTGTCCCCTACTGTTCAATAGTAGAAATGCAGTGAAGGTCTGTGTTCAAGAGAGAGATTCTAAAGTGGGTTTTCCTGTGTTACTTCTAGCGATGCCAAAGGAGAGTGCTGCAGAGAGGAAGGACACACACCCACCGCACACTAGCCTGATCCTGGGCATTCTCGTGGTCTTGCTCATCATGGCAGCCGCAGCCCTGGTCACTGTCTACATCTACCACCACCCTACATCAGCCGCAAGCCTCTTCTTCATCGAGGTGAGTCTATAATACCACTATGTGGCTATCTCAACATTCAAACGGTGTGCTGTTCAATCCCTGTGTGCTCCCTTCTCCCTGAATCTCCTCTTCACCTGTCTCTAATGGTGTCTCATATGTCTGTCCAGAAAGCATACAAAATATGAAAGAAGAGTGACTCTCCCCCATAACTGTCAATCAAGCTTATATACAAAGACATGTATTGCTTTGACTTGTCAACAGTCCATAAGTAACCACTGGATTTAGAAGTCCCTTCGTTCTGGACTGTCTTTACCGGTTGGTCAGTTATGTCCCCTGAAGTACCTTAGAACAGCAGGCTGAGACCCATGCTAGCCTAAGGGTAGTACAGTATTACAACTGCTTGTGAGGGAGTCTCTCTCTCTCTCTCTGTCTCTCTCTCTGCCTCTCTCTCTGCCTGTCAGGTTTGATTATGATGTGTGCTTTCCTAACCTACCCCAGCAGATGCTTCCTTCCAAGGTCAGGCAATATGTCTGCCAACCACTAGACGCCCGTACGTCAGGGTGGAATAACAAACTACTCCCACTGTGTTTCTCTGTGTGCATCCCTAATTACACCCTATTCCCTATTTAGTGCACTACTTTGTCGACAGGGCTCTGGTCAAAAAATAGGGTACTATATAGGGAATAAGGTGCCATTTGGGACCAAAGCTCTATCAGGCCCTCCACAACAAAAAAAAGTAGAGTCATAATCTGGTCAGCGTTCATTACACTTTATCCCTGTTTCTCCAACTCATAAATATGCATGATTACTTTCACAGGGCGCAGGCAGTGAAACATGGCTCCACATGGTTCTTTGATGATAAATGCCTACGAAAGCTTTGGCAATGAATTGGTTTTGGTTTCATTTGTACCGTTTGGACGTCGTAATGAGACTGATTGATGTTTAAACCTCGAGAAAAATAAATGACAAATGCGCAATCTTCAAGGTCATTATCGCACAACGAGCCAATCCCTCATCAAGGAACAATTTTCTCTGAGAGAATCAAATGCTTCTCCCTCGGAGCTCTCATCACTCACTGAGTGGTTTAGTACATGGCACATATCAAACGGCGAGAGCGTGTCAATTAATGTCATGACATTTACTCCCAATACATCTGTTTCAATCACGCATACCTAAGAGGTTATTAACTCTGGAAACGCCATATATTATATTTCGCTGTAATACAATGTGCTCGCTTGTTTCTACCGCTATACATCCATATGTAGCTCCGGGGGGAAGTTCTCCCTAGGTACAGATCTAGGATCAGCTTCCTCCTCTCCCTAATCCTAACCTTAACCATTAGTGGGGGAAATGCTAAACTAACCCAGGATCAGCGTTTAGGGGAAACAAGAAGAACGTGACAGCTACAGAGAGAGCTCAGCTGAAATAGGGTGTAGCACAGTGACCTAAACCTGGGCACAGGTCAGTAGCATTGCAGACCTTTGGCCTTTGACCCTAGTCTGTCACCTCAATGACCTCTAATCCCTCTCCCCTTCTCCAGAGACGTCCCAGCAGGTGGCCGGCCATGAAGTTCCGGCGAGGGTCCGGTCACCCGGCCTACGCGGAGGTGGAGCCCGTGGGCCAGGAGAAGGAGGGCTTCATTGAGTCTGAGCAGTGCTAAGGGGCATGCACCGCTCCCCCCCCCCCCCCCCCCCCATGCGACTGATTGACGCTGGTCTCTTGTTTTGTCGATTCAAACGCTCACTGTCAATATTGTGAAATGAGATGAGAAAATCGTGGCGGTGTCACTTTGAAATCCCATGCTTTTTATCTGGTGGTCTGAGAGTAGGCCTCGTGTTTGGTGGACTACCACGGTGAACCTTCAAACCTGGCTTGTTCAACAGAGATGTGATCTGAGAGCTGCTGAGGGAGGGTCACTGCCAGAGGGACTGTGCTGTGGGGAAAACCTTAAACTGATTTCAAGTCAGTTCTTCGTCCAAGCCCAAAGTCTTCGAACACTTCACACTCACGGTGGTGAACGTGACTGACTTCTCGGGGACAGAGGGAAAGTTACGGTGTCATTGAGTGGGTTGTACAGTGTGACTGCCCTACACTGGTGGTGTGTGATGTGAGGGGGGAGTAGTAGGAAGAATTATACAGTATATTTTTCAGAAAGAATACAGAGTATGTGAACAGAGATCTTGACTTTAAATGTTGGTGAGGCTGTATAGGCCTTTATATATCCTTTGGGGTTTTTGCTAATTTACTGTTCATGTTTTTCTGTTGCTTTTTTTTAACTGGGGTTTTATTATTCCTAATCAGTGAGGGGATTTTGTCTTGCTTTCCACTACCATAATAAGGCTTCTTTACCGTAGCTTTTACTCCATAGCGTGGTTCAATAGTGTGATATGCTCCTGCTACTGCCACTCATCCCACCAAGGAGTAGCAGACTTTTGTTGGTATCTCCTTTTTACATAAAGTTTGTTCGATTTTTTTATTTTTTATGTTGTTTTTTTTACATTGATTTCAGTACTGCCGTGCCATTCTTTCCCTGACTGGAGTTTGCTCAACATTCTTTGCACAAAGTTTTTCATGCACTTACATCTTTATTTCATTTGGTACAATTGCAAAATTGCGAGACAGGCGCTTTGTGAGTGTGTGTGGCTGTGTGTATGCATGGTCTAAATGTGAGTGAGCGCGTGTGTGTGTGTGTGTGTCTCTGTGTGCGTGTATGTTTGTGCGCGCATGTTCTGGTTCTGTGTAATTGATACTGAGTGGTTGACCGGAGGTATTTTACATCATTTATTATAAGTTTGGGACATACCTGGCTTGAGTATACCTAGGTTTTGATTTTATGTATACAATGTGGTTTTCAAGTAGTTTGACCCAGGGGCGTCAATTGGGTATGGCAGTCCCCATACCCTAGCTCAATACTAACCATTTAAAATAGGCTACTAAAATCATTCCAATCCCGATTTTAAAAGACAAATGCAGTTTAGCAGTATTAGCGGGGTGGCTTTAGGAACAAACATCCCTCGGAGCGGGATGGTGAACAGCACAACATTTATTTTAAAACAGTGTAGAGGTAGAAGATTGCTGTAGATGGCTAGGATGCTAGGTAACTGCCGTTTGACTTGGAATGAAATTAAACTAGAGTTTTTAATCCCAGTTCTGAGCTAGGGCGTCGCAGCTAATTGCTGTATGACGTGTTTGAGGTGAATGAAGCTACAGCAGCTGAGGTGATGATGGCTGGAGTCAATTTCGTTTTTTGCTGTTCTCCAAATAGCATTTCTTACTTTTTAAATTGTGTAGAAATGCATTAAATAACTTCGATCCCGGGCTATATCACAACCATCCATGATAGGGAGTCCCATAGGGTGGCGAACAATTGGCCCAGCGCCGTCCGGGTTTGGGGAGGGTTTGCCCGGGGTAGGCCATCATTGTAAATAAGAATTTGTTCTTAACGGACTTGCCTAGTTAAATAACATTTTAAAAAGCTGAAATGATGCCCCTGGTTTGACCTGCTGCTGAATCTGATCTTGTACAGGACTGGAGAATATGCGTTACTGTTCTATGGAGTGAGAAATCTGCCAAAACGTTAAACGAATGTAACATTAGAATCGTAAATAACTTGGTGGAGATTTTTGGCAGATATCTAACCCCATACTGTTCCAGCTCTTGTTCTATATTAATGGATGGCTAGTCCATGTCATTTAACCCTAGCATAGCATAGTGCCTTCACAAAGCATTCACACGCCTTGACTTTTTCCACATTTTGTTGTGTTACAGCCTAAAGTTTTTATGGATTAAATTGAGATTTTGTGTCACTGGCCTACACACAATACCCCATAATGTCAAAGTGGAAATATGTTTTCAGAAATGTAATTACAAATGAATTAAAAATGAAAAGCTGAAATGTCTTGAGTCAATAAGTATTCAACCCCTTTGTTATGGCAAGCCTAAATAAGTTCAGGAGTAAAGAAAACGCTCAGGGATTTCACCATGAGGCCAGTGGTGACTTTAAAACAGTTAGAGTGATAGGAGAAACCTGAGGATGGATCAACAACATTGTAGTTTCTCCACAATACTAACCTAAATGACAGAGTGAAAAGAAGGAAGCCTGTACACAATACAAATATTCCAAAATATGCATCCTGTTGGAAATAAAGCACTAAAGTAAAACTGCAAAAAATGTTGCAAATAAATAAACTTCATGTCTGTCCTGACTACAAAGCATTATGTTTGGGACAAATCCAACACATCACTGAGTACCACTCTTCATATTTTCAAGCATGGTGGCGGCTGCATCATGTTATGGGTATGCTTGTCATCGACAAGGACTAGGGAGTTTTTGTAGGATAAAAATAAATGAAATAGAGCTAAGCACAGGCAGAATACTAGAGGAAAACCTGGTTCTGTCTGCTTTCAAACAGACACTGGGAGACAAATTCACCTTTCAGCAGGACAATAACCTAAAACACAAGGCCAAATATACTCTGGAGTTGCTTACCAAGACGTAATTGAATGATCCTGAGTGGCCTAGTTATAGTTTTGTCTTAAATCGACTTGAAAATGACTGTCTAGCATTGATAAACAGCAAACTTGACAAAGCTTAAAGAGTAATGCACAAAAATTGTACAATCCAGCTGTAATCGCTGCCAAAGGTGATTCTAACATGTATTGACTCAGGGGTGTGAAGTATATACAGTACCAGTCAAAAGTTTGGACACACCTATTCATTCAAGGGTTTTTATTATATTTTTACTATTTTCTACATAGTAGAATACTAGTGAATACCTCAAAACTATGAAATAACACATATGGAATCATGTAGTAACCAAAAAAGTGTTTAACAAATAAAAATATATTTTTTATTTGAGATTCTTCAAAGTAGCCACTCTTTGCCTTGATGAAAGCTTTGCACACTATTAGCATTCTCTCAACCAGCTTCATGAGGTAGTCACATGGAATGCTTTTCAACAGTCTCACATGCTGAGCACTTGTTGGCTGCGTTTCCTTCACTCTGCAGACCAACATACGCACTATACACACACATGCTCATAGATTTAGTACTGTAGACATGTGGTAGTGGTGGAGTAGGGGCCTGAGGGCACACAGTGTGTTGTGAAATCTGTGAATGTATTGTAACTTTTTTTAAATTGTATAAACTGCCTTCATTTTGCTGGACCCCAGGAAGAGTAGCTGCTGCATTGGCATTGCAGACCAACTCATCCTAAACCATCTCAATTGGGTTGAGGTCGGGTGATTGTGGAGGCCAGGTCATCTGAAGCAGCACTCCACCACTCTCCTTCTTGGTCAAATAGCCCTTACACAGCCTGGAGGTGTGTTTTGGGTCATTGTCCTGTTGAAAAACAAATGATAGTCCCACTAACACAAACTAGATGGGATGGCGTATCACTGCAGAATGCTGTGGTAGCCATGCTGGTTAAGTTTGCCTTGAATTCTAAATATATCACTGACAGTGTCACCAGCAAAGCACCCCCACACCATAACACAAACTCCTCCATGCTACACGGTGGTAACCACACATGTGGAGATAATCCGTTCACCTACTCTGCGTCTCACAAAGACACGCTGGTTGGAACCACAAATGTCAAATTTGGACTCATCAGACCAAAGGACAGATTTCCACCGGTCTAATGTCAATTGCTCATGTTTCTTGGCCCAAGCAAGTCTCTTCTTCTTATTGGTGTCCTTTAGTGGTGGTTTCTTTGCAGCAATTCGACCATGAAGGCCTGATTCGCACAGTCTCCTCTAAACAGTTGATGTTGAGTTGTGTATGTTACTTGAACTCTGTGAAGCATTTATTTGGGCTGCAATCTGAGGTGTAGTTAATTGCAGATTTCTGAGGCTGGTAACTCTAATGAACTTATCCTCTGCAGCAGAGGTAACTCTGAGTCTTCCTTTCCTGTGGCGGTCCTCATGAGAGCCAGTTTCATCATAGCGCTTGATGGTTTTTGCGACTGCACATTCAAAGTTCTTGAAACTTTCCAGATTGACTGACCTTCATGTCTTAAAGTAATAATCGAGTAATGATGGACTGCTGTTTATCTTTGCTTATTCGAGCTGTTCTTGCCATAATATGGACTTGGTCTTTTACCAATAGAGAATGCCAAGAGTGTGCAAAGCTGTCATCATGGCAAAAGGTGGCTACTTTGAAGAATCTCAAATAAAAAATATATTTTGAATTGTTTAACACTTTTTTTGGTTACTACATGATTCCATATGTGTTATTTCATAGTGTTGATGTCTTCACTATTATTCTACAATGTAGAGAATAGTAAGAATAAATAAAAACCCTGAAATGAGTAGGTGTGTCCAAACCTTTGACTGGTACTGTGTATGTGATATTTCTGTAATTCATTTTCAATAAATTTGCTAACATTTCTAAAACATGTTTTTACATTGTCATTATGGGGTATGTGTGTAGCTGTGTGAGAGAATTTTTCTTGCTGTAATTTAGGCTGTAACAACAAAATGTGGAATAAGTCAAGGGGTCTGAATACTTTCTGAAGGCTCTGTATAAACTTAAACCTTTGTAGATTGCCTCAAAACATGTACAGATTTCAGGTTATGAATGAAAAATCTTACATATTACATGTTAGATTATTACTATTTTGTCTTTCTTTTTGAGTGGCCTCTCTTTTTTATTCAAATGTGAAATAATGAATCAATCATTGCATATCTGCTGTTGCTGATCGATATACAGGACAAGGCTTTCATGCATTGATCAAATCAAACCAAAAAAAGTTTTTTGTTGCTTCAAACTTATGATTTACAGTACCAGTCAAAAGTCTGGACACACCTACTCATTCAAGGGGTTTTCATTATTTTTACTATTTTCTACATTGTGGAAAAATAGTGAAAACATCAAAACTATGAAATAACACATATGGAATCATGTAGTAACCAAAAAAGTTTAAAACAAATTAAAATACAGTTGAAGTCGGAAGTTTACACACAGTTACGTTTGAGTCATTAAAACCTCTTAAGGATTAGCCCCTTTTTTTCAATTTTCGCCTAAAATGACAAATCTAACTGCCTGTTGCTCAGAACCTGAAGCATGGATATGCATATTCTTGGTACCATTTGAAAGGAAACACTTTGAAGTTTATGGAAATGTGAAAGGAATGTAGTAGAATATAACACAATAGATCTTTTAAAAAATTTAAATATTTAACCTTTATTTAACCAGGTAGGCAATTTGAGAACAAGTTCTCATTTACAATTGCGACCTGGCCAAGATAAAGCAATAAAATAAAAAAAATAAAAAAATAAAAAAAGACAATACAAAGAAAAAACTAACCGTTCTTTTGTATTTTTTTGGTACCATCGTCTTTGAAATGCAAGAGAAAGGCCATAATGTATTATTCCAGCCCAGGTGCAATTTAGATTTTGGCCAGAAGATGGCATCAGTGTATGTGAAAAGTGTTCGACTGATCCAATTAACCATTGCGTTTCTGTTCATAACGTTGTATCAAATCTGCCCAAATGTGCCTAATTTGTTTATTAATAACTTTTCATGTTCAAAATTGTGCACTCTCCTCAAACAACAGAAGAGTATTTGTTTCACTGTAATAGCTACTGTAAATTGGACAGTGCAGTTAGATGAACAAGAATTTAAGCTTTCTGCCAATATCAGATATGTCTATGTCCTGGGTAATTTTCTTGTTACTTACAACCTCATGCTAATCGCATTAGCCTACGTTAGCTCAACCGTCCCATGGAAGGAACACCAATCCCGAGGAAGTTTAATTAAACCTAATTTTTCAACCACTCCACAAATTTCTTGTTAACAAACTATAGTTTTGGCAAGTCGGTTAGGACATCTACTTTGTGCATGACAAGTAATTTTTCCAACAATTGTTTTCAGACAGATTATTTCACTTATAATTCACTGTATCACAATTCCGGTGGGTCAGAAGTTTACAAACACTAAGTTGACTGTGCCTTTAAACAGCTTGGACAATTCTAGAAAATGATGTCTTGGCTTTAGAAGCTTCTGATAGGCTAATTGACATCATTTTAGTCAATTGGAGGTGTACCTGTGGATGTATTTCAAGGCCTACCCTCAAACTTAGTGCCTCTTTGTTTGACATCATGGGAAAATATTTTTAAAAATCAGCCAAGACCTCAGAAAAACAAATGTAGACCTCCACAAGTCTGGTTCATCCTTGGGAGCAATGCTACCAAATACTAATTGAGTGTATGTAAACTTCTGACCCACTGGGAATGTGATGAAAGAAATAAAAGCTGAAATAAATAATCCTCTCTACTATTATTCTGAAATTTCACATTCATTAAATAAAGTAGTGATCCTAACTGACCTAAGATAGGGAATTTTTACTAGGATTAAATGTCAGGAATTGTGAAAAACTGAGTTTTAATGTATTTGGCTAAGGTGTATGTAAACTTCTGACTTCAACTGTATACTTTATATTTTAGATTCTTCAAAGTAGCCACCCTTTGCCTTCATGAAAGCTTTGCACACTCTTGGTATTCTCTCAACCAGCTTCATGAGGAATGCTTTTCCATCAGTCTTGAAGGAGTTCCCACATATGCTGAGCACTTGTTGGCTGCTTTTCCTCCACTGCAGTCCAACTCATCCCAAACCATCTCAACTGGGTTGAGGTTGGGTGAATGTCTGGCCAGGTCATCTGATGCAGCACTCCATCACTCTCCTTGGTCAAATAGCCCTTACATAGCCCGGAGGTGTGTTTCTGGTCATTGTCCTGTTGAAAAACAAATGATAGTCCCACTAAGCGCAAACCAGGTGGGATGGTGTATTGCTGCAGAATGCTGTGGTAGCCATGCTGGTTAAGTGTGCCTTGAATTCTAAATAAATCACTGACAGTGCCACCAGCAAAGCATCCTCACACCATCACACCTCCTCCATGCTACACGGTGGGAAACACACATGCGGAGATCATCGGTTCACCTACTCTGCGTCTCACTAAGACACGGCGGTTGGAACCAGAAATCTCAAATTTGGACTCATCAGACCAAAGGACAGAATTCCACCGGTCTAATGTCCATTGCTCATGTTTCTTGGCCCAAGCAAGTCTCTTCTTATTATTGGTGTCCTTTAGTAGTGGTTTCTTTGCAGCAAATCGACCAAGAAGGCCTGATTCACTCAGTCTCCTCTGAACAGTTGATGTTGAGATGTGTCTGCTACTTGAACTCTGTGAAGCATTTATTTGGGCTGAAATCTGAGGTGCAGCTAACTCTAATGAACGTATCCTTTGCAACAGAGGTAACTCTGGGTCTTCCTTTCCTGTGCCGGTCCTCATGAGAGCCTGTTTCATTATAGCGCTTGATGGTTTTTGCGACTGCACTTTAAGAAACTTTCAAAGTTCTTGAAATGTTTTAGATTGACTGACCTTCATGTCTTAAATTAATGATGGACTGTCATTTCTATTTTTCCCCTTTTTTTTAAATTAACAAATAGGACTATCTTCTGTATGCCACCCCTACCTTGTCACAACACAACTGATTGGCTCAAATGCATTAAGAAGGAAATAAATTCCACAAATTAACTTTTAACAAGGCACACCTGTTAATTGAAATGCATTCCAGGTGACTACCTCATGAAGCTGGTTGAGAGAATACCAAGAGTGTGCAAAGCTGTCATCAAGGCAAAGTATGGCTACTTTGAAGAATCTCAAATATAAAATATATGTTGATTTGTTTAACACTTTTTTGGTTACTACATGATTCCATATGTGTTATTTCATAGTTTTGATGTCTCCACTATTATTCTACAAGAAAAATAAAGAAAAATCCTGGAATGAGTACGTGTGTCTAAACCTTTGACTGGTACTGTATATACTGTACCAAGACCAACCGAACAAACAAAATGAAATGTATTTCAACATAAATTGTAGATTGATCTGAGAAATATGCCATGTGTTACAATAGTAAACACTGTACTATTTACAATTACAAAGGATTCTACAGAAAATTATCTCATTTACATTTACATTTAAGTCATTTAGCAGACGCTCTTATCCAGAGCGACTTACAAATTGGTGCATTCACCTTATGATATCCAGTGGAACAACCACTTTACAATAGTGCATCTAACTCTTTTAAGGGGGGGGGGGGGGGGTTAGAAGGATTACTTTATCCTATCCTAGGTATTCCTTAAAGAGGTGGGGTTTCAGGTGTCTCCGGAAGGTGGTGATTGACTCCGCTGACCTGGCGTCGTGAGGGAGTTTGTTCCACCATTGGGGTGCCAGAGCAGCGAACAGTTTTGACTGGGCTGAGCGGGAACTGTACTTCCTCAGAGGTAGGGAGGCGAGCAGGCCAGAGGTGGATGAACGCAGTGCCCTTGTTTGGGTGTAGGGCCTGATCAGAGCCTGAAGGTACGGAGGTGCCGTTCCCCTCACAGCTCCGTAGGCAAGCACCATGGTCTTGTAGCGGATGCGAGCTTCAACTGGAAGCCAGTGGAGAGAGCGGAGGAGCGGGGTGATATATATATGTATATGTATCAATGTAACAGTATAACTTTAGTACGTCCCCTCGCCCCGACCTCGGGCGCGAACCAGGGACCCTCTGCACACATCAACAACAGTCGCCCACGAAGCGTCGTTACCCATCGCTCCACATCTCAATGTGCAATATAATATTCATTATATATATATATATATATAGTATATATGGGGCTCCACATCTCAATGTGCAATATAATATTCATCTAGTTTCATTATGCATTTCTAATTTTCAAAGGTTTAGTGATATCATAGATGGAATTATTTAGAGTTACATCATCTATTTTGAATTAATCCCCCATTGCACTGAGACCAAAGACCCATCACAATGTTTATTTTGTCAGCATACTAAAATGTTCTCCACCCTGTACCGTGAGAGCTTCCCTGGGTCCCAATGTTCCCAATCTCTCACTCCATTCCCCACCGGCCAAATGATATCTCACCACTTAACGTTGTATCAAACCACTGCATCTCCTACGGCAGTCACCACTTTGAACACACCACCTCAGACCTATATTCACTCAGACAAACACATAGAGACACACGTAGACACACGCAGAGAAACACGCACACACACACACTCCAGAACTCAACCCTGCTTTATTCATTACTAGTCCATCTACAGAGGTTGAGTGACTGAGCACAGCAACCCACTACTCCACTCTACTGAACATTACTGTAGGACCCAAGGACTTTCAAGCCCCCTGCACGAGAGCAGCCCTTTCACGACGCCCTATAATATCAAATTATTTTCCAAAACAGTGTTAAAGAGCAGATGGGACAGAGGGGGGTGGACGTGACTACCCCAAATGGCTTTTCCATGCCTACAGACATTTTATCTAAGTCCCACATGTTACCCTATTCTCTACATAGTACACTATAAAGGGAATAGGGTGCCATTTGGGACTGAGACAGATTGGCTGAGTTTTCACCTGTGGAGAAATGCTGTGTAGTTTGGGCATTCTGGGACATTTGCTTGTTCCACTCTGCCACCGGAAACGGCTAATGTTTTTATAGCCACTCAAAGTCTGTGTCCCAAATGGCACTCTAATCCTTATTTAGTGCGCTAGTTAGACCAGGAGCCATAGGGCTCTGGTCAAAAGCAGTGTTCTACATAGGGAAAAGGTTGTCATTCAGTAGGACGGAGCGTTCAGTCTATGTTACACAGAGTGATTGCAACACTTTCAAACGAGCTGGTCTGTGATAAGAAAGCTATTTGTGTTTCTCCAGTAATCACTTGCGTCACTAATCTCACACTGATTGCTTTCACCCAACATGCTAACATGGCTTTTTTTAGATTGAGAAGAGCAACATTGTGCTGTTGTTGAGATAGGGTGCACCCTACTGCAGAGTGCGGTTACTCTTGTTTCCAGACAAATGAGGTGAAACGAACGATGTAACTCAACAGTGATTGCCTGACCTCAAAATGGAGGACAGAGGATTCAAATTTCTTCTAAACTGTGACCCCATGTTTTGTTCCCGATCTCATTGGAGAATTCTTTAGGAAACGATGACTCGACATTAGAGCCGGGAAAAAAATCACACAATACCCTAGCAGCCGGTCATTTCTGTAACCACTGTCATTTTGATTGCATTTTAAATAATAAAGAAAGTTGTTTAAATCACATTTCCACTATGCTGTCCACATCGAACCTTAGTTACTGTTGTGACATTGGGGAATGGTACAGTACGAATATAATGAATCATTTAAACATAAGCAGCAACACAAAAGAGACTGCCCTGGTGACCATGCTGCCCCTCTCGGTCTGTCTCTTATTCTCCTCCCCCTGATGTGTTTTCATTCCCTCCAGCAGAGTCCCTCTTCTTCTTCTTCTTCCCCCTTTGAACTCTGTTGGTTCTTCCCGCCGTGTGAGTGCGGACAGCTCTCCGTCTCTCGACGGGGGACAGTATTTTACTGGGCCGTTCCCCATCGATCGCGATGATTCTAGTAAACAAACAAAACCACTCAGTGGAGTGTTAGGGTAGCCAGTATTTCATCAGCTGTTCATTCTGTTCCTTCTTGCAGCATTGATGTAAAATACGTTTTTAAAAAAAAGTGGAAATATGAAATGACTATGGCTGGGTAATGTAGTGTAGTCTGCTGGATTTAGCCTCTACATCAATGCGTTTTCGCATTGCAATTCAGCCAAAGCAGTGACTGCAATCTCCCCGGAAATTGAGTTTTCGACAATCGCTAAGAGGAAATATTCTGGTGGTAGTCTATACTATCATTCAAACACAAAGCTTGGTCCGAATTATTCACTGGCAAACACCCTCCTAGCATCAGCAAAAACTGTCCCATCCAACCCAAATTCACTGTTGACTATTCTATTTCCCTGCTTTTGTGGATTAATAAATGAATGGCGCGCACACACACACACACACACACACACACACACACACACACACACACACACACACACACACACACACACACACACACACACACACACACACACACACACACACACACACACACACACAGAGAAACAGATTGAGGAGGCTTGTAGTAAACATTAGTATTCTGTACCCCCAAGCCACTAGACCCCATAACAGAGATGGTTAATTGAAATATCACACCACAAACTCAAACAACTCAAAACCCCCTGGACCCTCTCCAATTCGCATACCGCCCTAACAGATCCACAGATGACGCAATCCCTACTGCACTCCACACCACCCTCTCCCACCTCGACAAGAGGAACACAAGCAAGAATGCTGTTCATTGACAGATCAGTGTTCAACACCATAGTGCCCTTCAAGCACATCATTAAGCTAAGGACCCTGGGACTGAACACCACCTTCTGCAACTGGATCCTGGACTTCCTGACGTGCTACCGCCAGGTGGTGAGGGTAGGCAACATCACATCCGCCATGCTGACCCTCAACACGGGGGCCCCTCAGGGGTGCATGCTTGGGACCCCTCAGGGGTGTGTGCTTAGTCCCCTCCTGTACTCTCTGTTCACCCACGACAGCGTGGCCGAGCACGACTCCAACACCTTCATTACGTTTGATGACGACATGACGGTTGTAAGCCTGATCACTGACGACGATGAGACAGCCTATAGGGAGGTCAGACACCTGGCAGTGTAGTGCCAGGACAACAACCTCTCCGTCAACGCCAGCAAAACTAAGGAGTTGATCTTAGACTACAGGAATCTGAGGGCTGAGCATGCCCCCAGTACATCACTGGGCCCGAGCTCCCTGCCATCCCAGATGTCTCTACACCAGGCGGTGTCAGAGGAAGGGGCCCTAAAAATTGTCAAAGACTCCAGCCTCCCAAGTAATTGACTTTTCTTTCTGCTACCACACAGCAAGCATTACCGATGCAAAAAGTTTGGAACCAACAGTACCCTGAAAAGCTTGTACCCCCAAGCCATAAGGCTGCTAAATAGTTAACCAAATAGCCAAGTGTCATATCTGGAGGAAACCTGGCACCATTCCTATGGTGAAGCATGGTGGTAGCGGTATCATGCTGTGGGGATGTTTTTCAACGGCAGGAACTGGGAGACTAGTCATGATTGAGGGAAAGATGAACGGAGCAAAGTGCAGAGAGATCCTTGATGAAAACCTTCTATAGAGCGCTCAGGACCTCAGACTGGGGCGAAGGTTCACCTTCCAACAGGACAACGAACCTAAGCACACAGCCAAGACAATGCAGCAGGGGCTTCGGGACAAATCTCTGAATGTATTTGAGTGGCCCAGCCAGAGCTCGGACTTGAACACGATCAAACATCTCTGGAGAGACCTGAAAATAGCTGAGCAGCAATGCTCCCCATCCAACCTGACAGAGCTTGAGAGGATCTGCAGAGAAGAATGGGAGAAACTCCCCAAATACAGGTGTGTCAAGCTTGTCATGTCATACCCAAGAAGACTCTAGGCTGTAATCCCTGCCAAAGGTGCTTCAGCAAAGTACTGAGTAAAGGGTCTAAATACTTGTGTAACTGTGATATTTCTGGGGGGGGGGGGGGGGGGGTATATAAAATTGGAGTAATTATGGGGTATTGTGTGTAGATTGATGGAAAAAAAGAAGATATTATACATTTTTAGAATAAGACTAACGTAACAAGATGTGGAAAAAGTCAAGCAATCTGAATACTTTCCAAATGCACTGTATCTACTTAAATTACCTGGAACACCTGCACATCGACTCGGTACTGGTACCCGTGTATATAGCCAAGTTATAGTTACTCATTGTATATTCATTATTGCGTTATCAATTTCTATTATTTCCTCTCTCTCTCTCTCTCTCTCTGCATTGTTGGAAAGGGCCCAGAAGAAAGCATTTCACTGTTGGTCTACAAAGCATGTGACAAATAACATTCGATTTAAAAGATTTCAAATGAGCTCGGCAGTCCAGGGTCTGACAGCTAGGCTACACACGGCGCGGCAGCATGTGTGTGTCTACCTGGATGCTTCTCACTGAAGCGGTGATTGACTATGTAAACAGGAGTTTGATTTGCTGTTCCTTCTCTGAACGTGACAGATCTTTGGTGTAAATTGAAGGCAGGTTTCGTTGAGCAAATGTTGGGAGATGAGAGCGGCTGTTTGACTCTCTGTCAGCCTGGCAGGCTGACTGGGGAATTCACTGCTGCTATACTTGTTCAAGGAATACAAGTGTGTGTTTTTAGGATTAGCACCTATAGCGATAGACCAGGGCCAGGGGGGAGTGGACCACACAGAGAGTGGACCACACACACGCATGCACAAACATGCACACACACAATTGTTATCCCATCCTTCCTGATAAACCATGTGGTCCAATAAATAACAGCAAGAGCGTACTTGTTTTATAAGCATTTTGTAACCGTCCTCAGGGAAAACAGTAAGAATAGCCAAAAGAAAGAAAACTTCACCAAGCCAGAAAGAAGCCTGTCACCAGAGCGTGATTTAAAACAAACACGAGTCTACCCCTAGAGGAATACACTAGACAGGGGTAACACACCATGAAGGCGTAGAGAGACATGCAGAAGAAAGCACCAGACTCTGAAACAATAACATTGTGTCCCTTTCTCCATATCCCACCTCAGGTGGGCCACTGGAGGAGAGCACTGGGGTTTAGGTAACGGTGGGAATGGAGATGTGCACTGCCAAGAGGATTTCTCTATACTGTCAGTGGTTTTGTACCAGTGGCAGTGGCCAGTCCAACGGTGTAGTGTACTATAATATTATACATATAGTATAGTAGTATTATAGTATAACATGCCCGTAAGCATAATAATCTGGTGAAACCAGCCTGGCAACCACCCCTCTAAAATGAGCAGAACAGTAGGTATGGATGGTCCACTGAGTGTTATCAGCAAGTGCACATATGATGTCTTATTGCCATCTAGTGGTAGTGAGTGGTACTCATGGAACAGTGTATTTGGAATAGTCTCGAGACATCTGCCTTGCCTCACACAATTTTCAAATGCTACGGTTGCCTAGGGTCTGGTTTGAGACTACATTTGGAATAGGATGCAATTTGAATTCATATGATAGTCTAAAAATCATCTGTCCTCGGTTACAACACTCACCGGAGTTCCAAACAGCCTCTGGAAGCAAAGTCAGCACAGTTTTTTACACTACTGCTACTCGCTGTTTATTATCTATGCATAGTCACTTTATCCGTACCTGTATGTACAATTTACCTCGAGCACATTGACTCGGTACCCATACCTCCTGTATGTAGCCTCATTATTGTTATTTTATTGTTACTTTTTTCCTTTCGTTTATTTCGGAAATATTTTTTCTTAAAACTGCATTGTTGGTTAAGGGTTTGTAAGTAAGCATTTCATAGCAACTCCATATTACTGCCCGTGATTTTGGCATGAGGTGTTCGACGAGCCGGTGTCCACATACTTTTGGTCAAGTAGTGTATCATGGTTTCCATAACAACTCAACTTCTCATTAGTCAGCCTGCCTGTTAATTTTGGAGGTATCGCTAATCAGTCATTATTGACTACAATCACTCTGACAGACACACTCCACATTGACCGATACTCCAAGGGCTCCACTTAACCTCAAAGTCTAAGCAAGGACCACTTAACCTCAAAGTCTAAGCAAGGACCACTTAACCTCAAAGTCTAAGCAAGGACCACTTAACCTCAAAGTCTAAGCTGTTGGGGGAGGGGTGTCTGTCCTACATCTAGGAGATACAGTGCATTCGGGAAAGTACTCAGACCCCTTGACTTTTTCCACATTTTGTTACGTTACAGCCATACTCTAAAATGGATTAAAGTGTGTTTTTTTCCATCATCAATCTACACGCAATACCCCATAATGACAAAGCAAAAACAGGTTTAGAAATTTTTGCAAATGTATAAAAACAAATTAAAACAAAATATTACCTTTATATAAGTATTCAGACCATTTACTCAGTACTTTGTTGAAGAACCTTTGACAGATATTACAGCCTCGAGTCTTCTTGGGTATGACGCTACAACCTTGGGACACCTGTATTTGGAGAGTTTCTCCCATTCTTCCCTGCAGATCCTCTCAAGCTCTGTCAGGTTGGATGGGGAGCGTCACTGCATAGTTATTTTCAGGTCTCTCCAGAGATGCTAGATTGGGTTCAAGTCCGGGCTCTGACCTGGCCACTCAAAGACATTGAGACTTGTCCCGAAGCCACTCCTGCGTTGTCTTGGCTGTGTGCTTAGTGTCTTTGTCCTGTTGGAAGGTGAATCTTCTCCTCAGTCTGAGGTCCTGAACAGGTTTTCATCAAGGATCTCGCTGTACATTGCTACATTTATCTTTCCCTCGATCCTGACTAGTCTCCCAGTCCCTGCCACTGAAAAACATCCCCACAGCATGATGCTGCCACCACCATGCTTCACCGTAAGGATGGTGCCAGGTTTCCTCCAGACGTGACGCTTGGCATTCAGGCTAAAGAGTTCAATCTTGATTTCATCAGACCTGAAAATCTTGTTTATCATGGTCTGAGAGTCCTTTAGGTGCCTTTTGGCAAACTCCAAGTGGCTGTCATGTGCCTTTTACTGAGGAGTGGCTTCCGTCTGGCCACTCTACCATAAAGGCCTGATTGGTGGAGTACTGCAGAGATGGTTGTCCTTCTGGAAGCTTCTCACATCTCCACAGAGGAACTCTGGAGCTCTGTCAGAGTGACCATTAAGTTCTTGGTCACCTCCCAGACCAAGGTCCTTCTCCCCCGATTGCTCAGTTTGGCCGGGCAGCCAGCTCTAGGAAGAGTCTTGGTGGTTCAAAACTTCTTCCATTTAAGAATGATGGAGGACACTGTGTTCTTAGGGACCTTCAATGCTGCAGACATTTTTTTGGTACCCTTCCCCAGATCTGTCCCTCGACACAACCCTGTCTCGGAGCTCTGCGGACAATTCCTTCGACCTCATGGCTTGGTTTTTGCTCTGACATACACTGTCAACTGTGGGACCTTATATAGACAGATGTGTGCCTTTCCAAATCATGCCCAATCAGTTGAATTTATCATAGGTGGACTCCAAGCAAGTTGTAGAAACATCTCACAACAATTTCATGTCTCATAGCAAAGGGTCTGAATAATAAGGTATCTGTTTTTTTATTCATAATACATTTGATACCATTTCTAAAAACCTGTTTTCGCTACGTCATTATAGGGTATAAAAAGTATCAAGTTTAGAATAAGGCCAAACTGTTCGGACCCTAAAGACGATTTCTTGAGAAGATTGAATTTCGGGATGCCTGATGGTCTCAAACACCGCAGTAGCTCGGCCACCTCACCACAGATGCGGAAGGCTGACATAAGCCATGCGGTGGATTGACACACCGCCCATGTAAAGAAAACATCAATAATTTAAAGGTGCAATGTGTAAAAAAAGCAAGTCTAAGAAGCGGTAGATCTGTTCTATGTGTGTGTTTTCTATGCTTCCCGTTCTTATGTCTTTTACTTTCGGTTTTGTACACCAGCTTGAAACAGTTGAAAATACAATATTTTTGGATATGGCAAAGATATTTCAGAGCGGTTTAGATGGTACAATGATTCTCTACACTATACTTGCTTGTTTCGTCAAAAACTGAAATTAGGCGAACTATTCACATTTTTGCAACCAGGAAATGGCGGAGCGATTCATACATAGTGCATCTGTAAAGCTGCAATATGAAACTTTTTGGGTAACCCAACCAAATTCACATAGACATGCGAGTTATACATCTGTCATTCTCATTGAAAGCACATCTAAGAAGCGGAAGATCTGTTCTGTGCGCTATTTCTATGCTTCCTATTTGTAACTGTCGTTTTTGCATCTCACTTCCAGTTTTGTATACCAGCCTCAAACAGCTGAAAATACAATATTTTTGGTTATGGAAAAAATATTTCACAGCGGTTTAGATGGTACAATGACTCTCTACACTATAAGTGTGTGTTCTGTCACAAACTGAAATTAGACCAACTATTAGACATTTTTTTTCAAAAAGGAAATCATGGAGCGATTTTGTCTGGGATGTTTTTATTATGTTACTTAGATTGACGCATGGGTTAGTCAATAGACTAAAGGAAAAGGGATAACCTATACTTGGATAATTGTACTGAGGAAAATGTTGAATCACGAGCAGGCCCTAAATTTGTAGTCCACACACTGACCAGGAGATGTCAGTCTTGAAACACGCAATCTGCCATCCTCAGCATGTGCCTCTGTCTCAATTAGTTATCGGTGATTCCTCGAATCCTATCTCCTTGCCTCCTTAACTGTATTGGAAGAGAAGATCTATGGTCTCTTCACCTATGACCTTTTCAAATGGGTTTCAGGAGGAGAGAGCACGCAAGGAATTGAGAAAAGATTAATTGAGAAAGAGCCCGTGGCTGTTTTTCATGACCAATGCTGGTACATTTTTGCTGCAGATACTAACAATAACAAAAATACTGCAGGTCAAAAGTCATCTTCCATTTCATCAAAATATGAACTTTATTTAGATACATTTTAAAAAATGGACTTGTCTACTACAGCAAGACAAAATATAACATCAGTGTGTTCACACAAACAAACAAAACGACATTAATTATTATATATGGAAACAAAAGACAAGTTTAGTTACACTGACTAGAGAAGACACCTTCTACCACATATCTATTTCATTGACTCAGAACCCTTACAGCACATGTGCATTCATGAAAGTGAAACTCACAGAATACTATGTAACAGCAATACAAATCACCAATATGAATATGCTTGTAAAATAGTTTGTATACAATATCAACATAGAAAACAGTCAGTGTTATACACATCATTGGATGTTAGTTAGTGAATGTAGCTACTACTACTAGTATTGATTCTCAGTATAGGAAGCAATTATAAGAGTAAAGGTATATCGTAATAATATAATGAGGACAATAAAGGACATGATAATAGACATCTTTGCCACCTTTATTCACAGTACTAAAGGGCAACTGCACTTCTTGATTTGGCTTCAATTTAGATTTGGTTCATTTAAGAAATGCTTAGCAGCCATGACTGAATTCAAACCTGAGTTGGTTTCAGGGTGTGGATTGATGTGTGTGTCTCGTGTGTTTGCAGGTGGGAAGAGTTAGACAAATTATTTCACCAATTACTGTAGCTTCAGCCGGTTGGTGTGCGACAGTGGCAAAAATTGGTTTGACTTTGGATAGCCTACCTCTGGGGATAGTTAGGGATCGTCAATAAATTACAATGTAAAATGGGACAATATTTTCATGTTGCACATCTTTTAGTTGTCTGAAATGCATTCAATATTTGTATATGCATTTCTACAATTTATATTTGGTTTGAGGTTAAGTCATTGAAGTTTAAAGTCATTAACTTAAAAAAAAAAATAGTCCCATGTACATTGTGTAATTTACTGATGATCCCTAATTGAGGATTGGCATTATGATGGGGTCGCATGCAGCTGTGCTCGGAATTGATGATATTTGGGTGCTGCCAGCTGTAGGCATGTGGGATGGATTCAAATAAACCCAACCCAAAGAAATAGGCCATTTTCAAAACAAGATACCTACGCAATACTATTATCATGGACCATGTTGCAATACTGCAACAGATTAGTTAGGAATTAAACATAAAATTACTCATCTGAATAATTAAGAGACCGCACTCAGAGGGTTATGGAAGCAGCGTATAGCTGCCACAAAATGATAATATTAAAATGCAATGTGCTATTGATTTATCATTATCCAATTTGCATTTCAAACACAGTTTCAGCAGCTATTCCCTTGCAAAGAAGGTAGGGTTTGATGCATACAAATACATGAGCCTGATAAATAAAAATGCACATTTATCATTTCACACCCATGTACAAAACCCAGACAAAGATATGTATATTCTCTACTAGTAGAGTAAAAGAGTACCTGCACTTCAAGTGCTTGATAAAACACTATACACTTTTTTGGTCACAATTGGGGTAGCTTTTAACAAAATATTTCCTGAACATGAACAATTATTAAAAATGTATAAAACATAATAGTGCAATCTAGCATGTGCTGTACGCATTTGGTTAAGGGACTTCCTTGTCTCTGTCCCAGCCTCAGAGACTTGTCATGTACAGTAGTTTTCCCATGATCCTCACTTCATGAAGAAAAGGGTAGATATACAGGGCCTATATTGGTACACATTTGACCTCTAAAGTCATGTTTTTCCCATTCCTGTATAAATGTACAGTACCAGTCAAAAGTTTGGACACACCTACTCATTCCAGGGTTTTTCTTTATTTTTACTACGTTCTACATCGTAGAATAATAGTGAAGACATCAAAACTATGAAATAACACATATGGAATCATGTAGTAACCCAAAAAAGTGTTAAACAAATCAAAATATACTTTATATTTTAGATTCTTCAAAGTAGCCACCCTTTGCCTTGATGACAGCTTTGCAAATTCTTGCATTCTTTCAACCTCTCCTTCTTGGTCAAATATCCCTTAACTTCTTTGGGCTAGGGGGCAGTATTTTGACATCCGGATGAAAAACGTGCCCAAAGTAAACTGTCTGCTACTCAGGATATGCATATAATTGGTAGATTTGAATAGAAAACACTCTAAAGTTTCTAAAACTGTTAAAATTATGTGTGTGAGTATAACAGAACTTATTTGGCAGGCGAAACCCAGAGGACAAACCATCCAGGATTCTTTCTTTTGAGGTGACAGTGTTTTCAATGGGTTTTCTATGTGTATCTAGATTTATAAGGCACTTGCATGCAGTTCCTATCGCTTCCACTGGATGTCAACAGTCTTTAGAAATTGGTTGATGTTTTTCTTTAGAGAAATGAAGAAGTACGGCAGTTCAGAATAAGGGTCCAGCGTAGTGCACTCTAATGTTTTGATGCGCGCTCCAGGTCACACGCTTCATGTTGTTTTTATCCAGTATTGAACACCGTTTATCCCGTCCTAAATTTTATCGATTATTTACGTTAAAAAATACCTGAAGTTGTATTAGGAGAGTTGTTTCAAATGTTTGGACAGCGTTTACAGGTAACTTATTAGATATTTTGTAGACCTGCTGGGTGAGTTGGAACCGGTGTTTTTCTGAATCAAATGTGCCAAATAAATGGACATTTCGGAAATATAACGACGGAATTAATCGAACAAAAGGACCATTTGTGATGTTTATGGGACATATTGGAGTGCCAACAGAAGAAGTTCTTCAAAGGTAAGGCATGAATTAAATCGTTATTTCTGACTTTTGTGTTGCGCCTGGAGGGTTGCAATCTGATTTTCATGTGTTGGTATGCTGGGCGCGGTCCTAAGATAATCGCATGGTTTGCGTTTGCCGTAAAGCCTTTTTGAAATCTGACACGGTGGCTAGATTAACGAGAAGTTAAGCTTTACTTTGGTGTTTTGCACTTGTGAATGTATGAAAGTGAAATATTTTTTATAATTCTTTTTGAATTTTGCGCTCTGCCATTTCACCGGATGTTGTCAAATCGATCCCGTTAATGGGAGTTGAGCCCAAAGAAGTTAAACAGCCTGGAGATGTGTTTTGGGCCATTGTCCTGTTGAAAAACAAATGATTGTCCCACTAAACACGAACCAGATGGGATGGCGTATCGCAGCATGGAATCCATGCTGGTTAAGTGTGCCTTGAATTCTAAATAAATCACTGGCAGTGTCACCAGCAAGCATCCCCACACCATCACACCTCCATGCTTCACGGTGGGAACCTTATCCTATCCTAATGAACTTATCCTCTGCAGCAGAGGTAACTCTGGTTCTTCCTTTCCTGTGGCGGTCCTCATGATAGCCAGTTTCATCATAGCGCTTGATGGTTTTTGCGACTGCACTTGAAGAAACTTTTCAAAGTTCTTGAAATGTTCCAGATTGACTGACCTTCATGTCTTAAAGTAATGATGGACTGTTGTTTCTCTTTGCTTATTTGAGATGTTCTTGCCATAATATGGACTTAGTCTTTTACCAAATAGGGCTATCTTCTGTATACCACCCCTACCTTGTCACAACACAACTGATTGGCTCAAACGCATTAAGGAGGAAAGAAATTCCACAAATTAACCTGTTAAGGACAAGGGGGTGCTGTTTTCACTTTTGGAGAAAATCGTAAGATTTTTAAACGGCCTCGTACTCAATTCTTGCTCGTACAATATGCATATTAATATTACTATTGGATAGAAAACAGTCTCTAGTTTCTAAAAACGTTTGAATTATTTCTCTAAGTGAAACAGAACTCCTTTTACAGACCATTTCCTAACCGGAACTGAGATTTCCAAAATCGAACTCTCTCTTCAGGAGCTTGTCTATAAAAGGGCATGTCACTTATGACTGTAGAAACACGTCATACGCCTTCGCCTGTGTGTAATGCGGAAGTGAGAGAAAAAATCAGTTGATTAGCTCGACCAGGGACTGAACACAACGTCTTTGACTGAGACGTGCGCACTTTTATTTATTTTCTGGGCGCGAAGTCTGACCTGTACTCGGCTCATTGAAGAACCTTTTTAAAGGTGAATATGATCTCTGGCTTTGATTTTCTTTGATACATGTCACAATATCATCTTAAAGTATGTTTTTTCAATATAGTTTAATTATATTATTGAAATTTATTCTGGACTTTAGACGTGATGCGACGCAAGAATTGGTTCAAGAACGAGAGGCTAGCAATGCTAGCTAATGTTGCTTGCTAATTCTGAGGGAAATCGTTCGTTATGGATCCAAATAAAGTCGGTTCTGAACAAAGGACCCCTTGGAGAACATTCTGATGGAAGATCCACAAAGATAAGGACCCAATTTGGGATGCTTTTTCATATATATCTGTCGAACTGTGCTATGCTACCGTTTGACTAGAAGCAATGCTGCTGTGTGCTAGCTATTGTAGTAAGCTAATATAACGATATATTGTGTTTTCGCTTCAAAAATCACTTCAAAAATCGGAAATATTGGCTCTGTTCACAAGATCTTATTCTTTCATTAGCTATCCACCATATATTGTTCTGAAATATTTTATGATGTGTAATTAGTAGTTGACGTTGGTGTCTGTATTTTCTCTGGCTACTGCCGTGCGATTTCTGACTGTAGCTGTGATGGTGGCTATGATGGTAGCAGTAATGTAAAACTGATTTATAGCTAAAATATGCACATTTTTCGAACAAAACATAGATTTATTGTGTAACATGTTATAGGACTGTCATCTGAGGGAGTTTTTTCTAGGTTATTTAGGTTGGTTCTAGGTTGGTTCTAGGTTGGTTAGGTTAGCTACTTGCATGCTACCGTTGCTGTGAAAAACTGTCTGTCTGTCTTTTGTATTTGGTGGTGAACTAACATAAATATATGTGGTGTTTTCGCTGTAAAACACTTCAACAATCGGAAATATTGTCTGTATTCACAAGATATTTGTCTTTCATTAGCTATCCACCATATATTTGTCTGAAATGATTTATGATGTGTAATTAGGTAGTTGGTGTCTGTATTTACTCTGGCTACTCCCGTGCGATTTCTGACTGTAGCTATGATGGTAGCAGTAATGTAAAACTGATTTATAGCTAAAATATGCAATTTTTTTGAACAAAACATAGATTTATTGTGTAACATGTTATAGGACTGTCATCTGAGGTAGTTTTTTCTAGGTTATTTAGGTTGGTTCTAGGTTAGTTAGGTTGGCTTGTGCATGCTAAATGCAGCCTACTTGTGCTGTGAAAAATGTCTGTCTGTCTTTTTTTATTTGGTGGTGACCTAACATAAATATATGTGGTGTTTTCTCTGTAAAACATTTAAAAAATCGGACATGTTGGCTGGATTGACAAGATGTTTATCTTTCAAATGCTGTATTGGACTTGTTAATGTGTGAAAGTTAAATATTTCATTTTTTTTTTTTGAATTTGCCGCTCTGCCTTTTCAATGGAATGTGGGAGGAGTGCCGCTAGCGGCACCTGTAGCCCCAACAGGTTAACTTTAAACAAGGAACACCTGTTAATTGAAATGCATTTCAGGTGACTAGCTCATGAAGCTGGTTGAGAGAATGCCAAGAGTGTGCTAAGCTGTCATCAAGGCAAAGGGCGGCTACTTTGAAGAATCTCAAATATATTTTCATTTGTATAACACTTTTTTGGTTACTACATTATTCCATATGTGTTATTTCATAGTTTAGTTTTGATGTCTTCACTATTATTCTACAATGTAGAAAATAGTAAAAATAAAGGAAAATCCTAGAATGAGTTGGTGTGTCCAAACTTTTGACTGGTACTGTATGTGATTTGCTTCTTACTTCATGTGCAAATCGGATACAATAAAATCCCCAAATATATACATTGCATCAGAACTGTCATAGGTACGAGGTAGGCCTAACAGTCTCGAAAAGCAAGAACAGCATCATCAGGGATCTCGTTAGAGTTCAGAAATCTACATTTTCAAAACGCAGACCATCACAAAATCAAGGTTTTAAACCACTTTATATTAAAAGTAAAGTGAGTTTTTTTGTTGCTTCAATAGAGTGATCAGGGACGTGCAACTAGTTTTCCTTCACAGAAAATACATTAGTGCAACACATTAATCAGAAAATAGCTTCATTTTCATCAGATGACAACAGAAGTGAAATGCTATTTGGCTAGCAGCCACATCATTTTCTTAGGTTTTGCTTGAAATTAATCTTACATTTTACCAGAGAAAGGTAGGCTACACCAATAAATGTACTGAAGAAAAGTAGCTACACATCAGTCAGAGCGCGGTCTTCTGATAGAATGCCCGTTCGTGAATTCTCATTGGAGTGTAGAATTGCAACTGAAGCAAAAAAGAAGCCTGATGCCGAGCAGCAATTACAAGAAGCATTTTAGATCTGCGTTTACAAAATGCAGCAAGATATTTATGGGTTTTATCTTTTTTTCCCGTGTGAAAAACGCAGAATTCTGCATTAACATGACCCCTGATCACTTTAGCCTACATCCAGTTACAGATAACTATTATTTATATTAATGGGAGAGAGATTATGTCTTAAAGGTTTAAAAGAATCTGGGCCTGTATTCATAAAGCATCTCAGAGTAGGAGTACTGATCTAGGATCAAGACCCCCCCCATTCATTATGATCTAAAAGGGGAACTGATCGTAGACCAACATTCCAACTCTGAGACGCTTTATGAATACAGGCCCTGAGGTTGGGGTAACGTATGGACATAGAGCTCTCAAATCAGTACTGCGGTGGCTCACCAGCTCTCCTTCAGTTAGACAGTCAGTCCATCCACTGAATCTGAAAATTGACACATAATAACAGACAAGGATTACTTCAGATGTACAGTACCAGTCAAAAGTTTGGACACACACACATTCAAGGGTTTTTCTTCATTTTTACTATTATATTCATTTTTTCCTCCTTAATACGTTTGAGCCAATAAGATGTGTTGTGACAAGGTAGGAGTGGTATACAGAAGATAGCCCTATTTGGTAAAAGACCAAGTCCATAATATGGCAAGAACAGCTCAAATAAGCAAAGAGAAACGACAGTCTATCATTACTTTAAGACACGACGGTCAGTCAAAATTTCAAGAACTTTGAAAGTTTCTTCAAGCGCAGTCACAAAAACCATCAAGCGCTGTGATGAAACTGGCTCTCATGAGGACCGCCACAGGAAAGGAAGAACCAGAGTTACCTCTGCTTAAGGAGGATAAGTTCATTAGAGTTACCACCCTCAGAAATTGCAGCCCAAACAAATGCAAGAGTGTGCAAAGCTGTCAAGGCAAAGGATGGCTACTTTGAAGAATCTAAAATATAAAGTATATTTTGAGTTGTTTAACACTTTTTTGGTTACTACATGATTCCATATCTGTTATTTCAGTGTTGATGTCTTCACTATTATTCTACAATGTAGAAAATAGTCAAAATAAAGAAAACCCCTGGAATGAGTAGGTGTGTCCAAACTTTTGACTGGTACTGTATATGTAATATCTAGTGATGCACCGATATCACATTTTTGGCCGATACCAATATTTTCCTTGCCAAAAAACCCCGATAGCGATATTTGACATTTTAGCGGACTTTTAAGCATTCTAGTACAGCGCACAATTGACCCAGCGTCGTCCGGGCCGTCATTGTAAATAAGAATATGTTCTTAATTAACTTGCCTAGTTAAATAAATGTTACACACACACACTGACCAAAAAGTTATTTTGTTGGCATTTACATATGTCCCCATTACCAGCAAAACATAATCAAAACCTATTTCTTTCACTTACTTGCTGTTTCGTTGTTCATTTGTTCAGTCGTTTCATTCTCAACCAGGATTTCTATGGAACGTCGTTTGGGTCTTTGCTTCTCAAAAAGATACACGTCAAATAACACCACTTGACGTGTCAAATAAGCAAGCAAGCTAACTATATAGCTAGGTGTCATCATCTACAATAACCCTAATTTATAAGACAGTTCTTATTTGATTAATGGTGGTCGGACCCATCTATGTGAAGCTAGCCACAATAAGGATTAGCCACAATAGTGGACTTTGCGGTTAGCCTTCAAAATAAAAGTAAGCATAATTCTACTATTTGTATTCATTTGCACCACTGTCAATGACAGTTTTATTTGGAAGGCAAACAGCAAATTCCACTATTGTGCATAATCATTATTGTGGCTAGCTTCACAACACATAACCCGGTCCGGTCGAGCCTCACTAGCCAGATGAAGCTAGCTGGCTGCTTATAACGTTAGCTTTGGGCAATAGGGTTAAGTAGTTGCCTAGCTATTTATTTTCATGAACTGAAGTTCAATTTCAATAGGCGAACAACAAGTGGCAACCTAGCTAATACTTACTCAAAAGGGTTCCTAAACCATTGCTAAGAATAATGAAAATGACTGCAGTTTCTACTCGTCATTGTTTTCAGGCTGGTTGTATTGGTGCTAGCTAGGTACCAAGCTAAAGCTAGCTACCCCAGAAGTTGCGGTCAAACAAATGATGCTTTATTACCAATGCGGTATTGTAAACACATCGTTCCTGGCCGGTGTTTGCTTGTTTGCAGACTTTTTTGTCCAGCTTTGACAGTGCTACTGTATCTTTTTTGACACGCAAAGATCCAAACGTTGTTCCATAGTATTACCGTGTAACTCCGGTAGGGCAACATCTGAAAAATAGCGCACTTGGTAGTGTGTACCAGTGCTCGACCAGTCGGCGAAAACCAACATCACCCATGACAGAGAACGGTTGATTGTCAAGGGCAATGAATTCCATTATCTTGGCTTTAATGGATTTCGCCTTTGAGTTGTCTCGCTGAAATTTTCTTACTCTTTCAAATGACTGCTCGACTTGTTGACTGCTCAATCCACACAGGAGACATTGTGTGGGCCAGGTTAGGAATGCTGTGTTGAACGTGTAGTGCAAAATTTGACGTGGCGTTATTACGTCATGTACCTACGTTATATAGGTATGCACGGTAGCTTTGACATCGGTTTTTAACATCGGCGTTAAACTTGATATCGGGCCGATACCGATGTTGGCATTTTTAGCTAATATCAGCCGATTCCGATATGTTCACCGATATATCGTGCATCCCTAGTAATATCATTGGTATAACTATCATTGTCTTCACGTCTATGTGAAACTATCGTGTTAAAAGACTTGTTCATTGAAGTGTTGATATTACTATCGAGGAATATTGCCTTGGCCTGGACAATCATCATGGATTCTTCTCTATTCCCACGCAGCAGACATGAGAAAAGAGGAGAGATAGTTAGCAAAGAAAAAGGGAAGGAAATGAAGGAAGAAATGTAAGGAGGGGTTGAGGGGAGAGGATGAGTACCAAGTCATGGGACTAATTCCACACTACTTGGTACAATGTACATAACTACCACATGAGTAATTCAAATACAGTTACCCTAAGTGAAATAATACAACAGTAATGCAAGTACTAGTTTTGCAGAGAAGAGCAAGGATTATACATTTCACCCCGTGTGAGGTTCAGCCTATGATACTGCTGTTACAGGACTATATCTGAGTTGTGTCAGTAAAGCTGTCACTCACTGTGGGGCGGGTCCATGTCCATTTTGGCCAATCCTACGGCAGAATTCACTTTGGGCCTTGCACCAAGCTCCCGGTTCTGGGTTTGGTTCTGATTCTGGCCCAGAGGTTTCTTCTCCTCCACCTCCTCTGGGCTATAGATGCCCTCCTCCGCCACCACCTTCTCTATCTTCTCCATAAGCTGCCGCAGCTGGGGGTGCTCCCCAAATATGTAGTTGCTGATGACAAAGTACCGCATCTTGCACTTTTCCAGCACCCACTGCAGATCCTTCCCCTCTCGCTTGATGTGCCTCTCGATGGACATGTTCCTCAGCACATCTGCCCAGGTGAACACCACGATGGTATGCCTCCACACGCGCTCCCCGAACAGAGCCAGGTGCTCCTCGATGCGGGCCCGGTCCACCTCGGTAAACATGCCCACAGGGATAACCAGCAAGAAAGCGTGAGGGCCCAGGGGCCCGCACATGGAGGCGCCCCGCACCATCTCCTGCTGGTAGACTGGTGGCGTGGACTGGGTCGAGAACCAGCCCGGCGTGTCTATTACCGTCACCTGGCGCCCCTCCACCTCAGTCTGACGCTTGACGCAGAATTCAGCCGCCCGCTCCAGGCGGAACTCCTCATGGCCCAGTATGGTGTTGCCTGTCAGGCTCTTCCCAGGCCACCTCCAGCCCAACAGCACCAGCCTCAACTCAGTTAGATGGTTGGCTTCCCGGGCTGCTGCCGCTAGCCTCTTCTCTTCCTCCTCTGGGTCAGGGGCATCTTCTCCTAGGAGTACAAACATCACAACTCATTAGCAAGGACTTTTTAGTTAATACTCTTTTAGTCCCCGTTTCTGCAATTACGTGGTGAAAAAGGAAGCTTGAAGCAACAAGCCATACCTCCACTTTAGTATGTTTATCAGTAATTACATATCAAAGCTCTTCCTCTGTATAGACAATATTGGCAACTATGTTCGTTGCTAACTAAATAGATAGACTAGTTACACTGACATGCCAATTAAGGTCACACTACTGGCAACATGTTTATAGGCTAGAAACTTTACAACTACACCGTAAGTGAACCACGCAGTTTAGCTACAGAATATTTAGTTGGTGGTGCATAATCATTTTTTATCAAGTTCAAATCCCTTATAGAATTTTTTTTTAAATAAAGCCAGCGTATAAACGAGTCATAGCCTGCCTTTCTGCATCGATATCAATGAGTTGTTAGTTACTGTATCACTTTCATTCGTTCGTGTCAACATTCAAATTTAGCCAGCTCATCTCCTGTGTGGCTATGGTTGAAACCGGATCTTGCTCTGTATCAGCCGAGTTATTCTAACGTTTGACTCATAGTGACCCGGTCTGAAGCAGTAAACCAGCTAGTAACGTGAAACTGGCAAGTGAAACGTGTCACGTTCGGCTCAGAGTTAGCTAAACTGCATAGCTAACCAAACTAGCTAGCTACTGTAGCTAACGTTATTTAGCTTACGTTAGCGATGTTGTTACTGTTAACCTTCAGTGAACTATCGATAACCTTATCTTAATACGTTTTGTTCGATGAGTTGTATCGGTTTACTTGAGACTCCGTTTGTCTTTTAGAAGACCCACCTGTTGATTGCACTTCTTTCTCCGATTCCATGTCGCTGTTTAGTTATTCCAAAGTTTAATCACAGCTAGATGAGACAGATATTTCACCGGATGTATAAATGTGAGACATCCGGTTGGCGTTTTCCTTTCACTATCAAATATGGTAGGGAGAGAATGCCCGTTTGCCGGCAGTGGGAGAAGATTGAGCTAGATGGATTTTGGCTGACATTTTCTCATCAATGAAACATTTGATCTCCATACAGTTTTCTGTTTCCAAAACTAGAATCTATAACAAACATAGTGCACTAAGTTTGGTAGACTTGACTTACCTAATTGTTTATAGAGATGACTTTGTTTAGGACGAGTGCACTAGATAGTGAGCGTTTTCCTAATGAACATCATATAGTAAGGCACAAATGGTCTTCATCCTCTTCTTGGCGGTAGCTAGCGTGTCCCAAGTAGATATCAAGCTGGCTAGCTAATTCACACAAAAAAACTTACTTGGCTTAAATAGCTAGAAATCGATTTCTTTGCAAGTTTTCCTCAATACTAGTACTCCTGTGAATCAACTTTTTTTCACGATAAGAAACACATGTCATCAATAAATACCATGTTCACTGTAAAATGGAAGGGAGGAAAATCCAATTCCCAACAGACGCTGAAAGGTATGTAATAAATAATAAAGATGCATTTGGAGTAATTATTGCATTGTGAGGCACATGTCATTGGTTCTGTAATCAGTAGAGTTCCATGACTACCCATCGAATCAATCACCAAAGCAATGTTTACTGTTAGTTAAAACATGCTAGCTACCAGTAATGAAACAAATCTTTAGCTGGGTTAAAAACAAATAGCACGAGGCTAGCTAACATTAGTTTACCAATGTGCCCTGCCATATTACATCCAAGGCCATCCCAGGGTATGCTGCACAATCAATAGAAGCCATTTGTGACACTGGGTCATTGCAAAGTAATTTATTGAGTTGTAGAGCACCTTTAAGTACCTCTTAAACGATGGTAGATGCCTGTAAAACATTGTATAGGCAACTACTTATGGTCTGTTGCCCTATGATCAGATTAAGTAAGAATACCACAAAATATAGTCTTCTATAATTATATGCATCTTAAGAAAATAGACAAAACTCAAAAGGTTGTACATCTATTAAATGCCTGTTAACATGGTGAAAAATATAGAACATATCAAAACTATGAAAGTAGAGCATTTGATCACATTGTGCATGCATCCCGTCAATAGGATAATGGTCCAAAAAAGACATCTATCAGGTTCACGAGGGCAGCCACTGAAAATGTTTCATAGGATAAATGTTTCTCTCCACTGTGATTCTCTGCCTCTAACCCTATTACAAGGGCTGAGTCACTGGCTTACTGGTGCTATTCCATGCCGTCCCTAGGAGGGGTGTGTCACTTGAGTGGGTTGAGTCATTGACGTGATCTTCCTGTCTGGGTTGGCGCCCCCCCTTGGGTTGTGCCGTGGCGGAGATCTTTGTGGGCTATACTCGGCCTTGTCTCAGGATGGTAAGTTGGTGGTTGAAGTTATCTCTCTAGTGGTGTGGGGGCTGTGCTTTGGCAAAGTGGGTGGGGTTATATCCTGCCTGTTTGTCCCTGTCCGGGGGTATCATCGGATGGGGCCACAGTGTCTCCTGACCCCTCCTGTCTCAGCCTCCAGTATTTATGCTGCAGTAGTTTATGTGTCGGGGGCTAGGGGCAGTCTGTTATATCTGGAGTACTTCTCCTGTCTTATCCGGTGTCCTGTGTGAATTTAAGTATGCTCTCTCTAATTCTCTCTCTCGGAGGACCTGAGCTCTAGGACCATGCCTCAGGACTACCTGGCATGATGACTACTTGCTGTCCCCAGTCCACCTGGCCGTGCTGCTGCTCCAGATTCAACTGTTCTGCCTGCGGCTATGGAACCCTGACCTGTTCACCCGACGTGCTACCTGTCCCAGATCTGCTGTTTTCAACTCTCTAGAGACAGCAGGAGTGGTAGAGATACTCTTAATGATCGGCTATGAAAAGCCAACTGACATTTACTCCTGAGGTGCTGACCTGTTGCACCCTCGACAACTACTGTGATTATTATTATTTGACCATGTTGGTCATTTATGAACATTTGAACATCTTGGCCATGTTCTGTTATAATCTCCACCCGGCACAGCCAGCAGGCTGGCCACCCCTCATAGCCCGGTTCCTCTCTAGGTTTCTTCCTAGGTTTTGGCCTTTCTAGGGAGTTTTTCCTAGCCACCGTGCTTCTACACCTGCATTGCTTGCTGTTTGGGGTTTTAGGCTGGGTTTCTGTACAGCACTTTGAGATATCAGCTGATGTAAGAATGGCTATATAAATACATTTGATTTGATTTCATAGGATAGGATAAAGTGTGGGTCTTTATTCTAATGTTCCATAGGACAGGATAAAGTGTGGGTCTTTATTCTAATGTTCCATAGGACAGGATAAAGTGTGGGTCTTTATGTGTAATGTTCCATAGGACAGGATAAAGTGTGGGTCTTTTTTCTATAGTATGTTCTCCGTTATTGGGGGTGTTGCTAATCAGGCAATGGTTGTTAAGGTGGTGTCTCACAGAGAGGAGTGTCAGTTTTGTTTGAAGAGGAGGAGTGTGACGTAGACCTTACACACTTTTGTAATTACTCAGGAGGAAGATGTGGCTGAGAAACATCAGGCGTAGGGACATCAGTCTGCAGAAGTCCTTTGAGGACCTGAAGAAAGGGGGTTGCGCTGTGTGCAAGGGGCACTTTGAAGAGTGTTTTATTCTGACTATTGACCATCTTTGTCAATAAAAATACATTTCAGTCATGATACTTTTCTGGAAGACACTGTCCTCCGAGGCAGTACCTACCAGATTAAATTGCATCAATCCACCCCCTCAATCTGCAACAGATGCACGGCGTAGTAGAAAAATAAGTAAGCCAACCACAAAGTTCGTAGCAATTAAAGATGCATCGTTATTGTTTTATATCAACAGGTTTAAAGTCTTGAATTGTCTATTTTTTTAAGGCGAGGACAGGGAAGCAGATGTAGGAGTTTTAGGTGAGAAAGACAGAGAGAACAAGAGAGGGAAGGAGAGCGTAGACCCAGCTCCAGCAGAGGAAGCAGCAGATGCTGAATTTAGTTCAGGTGGTCTGCAGGAGGTGGGTCTGTCAGGTGACAGAGGTGGCAGGAGGCTTGCTCACAAGCATACAGGAGGAGGCTCGGGTGACAGAAGGAGTCATCCTCAAGAGCATACTGGAAGCTCAGGTGTCAACGGAAGCAGCATGTAGGACAGGTGTCATGCAGGAGGAGACCATCATGCTGTATAATAATAATAATACACCCACAGTGATTCATTGCACACACATTGAAACAAAAATATCACAAAGTTAATCTCATACAGATGTTACTTTAATAAGAGAATACAGCTCCTGGAAAATAAGCTGTCAAAATCACAAAAAATGCAAAGTAGGCATGCCGCAAGACTAAAAGCCACCAAAACCAAGTACGTCGTCATCTTATAGAAATGGAGGACATCATTGACCAAAACCGTAGCAGTCTCTGGGCAAATACTGGCATTGTGTAAGGACTAAGAGTCCTCTTACTTAGATCTAGTGCCTTTGATTGCATCCTGGAAGGCCATGTCGAGCATGCCTAACCCCTCATAGAAAAAAATATAAAGAAATGCACCATGTATTGAATGCGAGCACAGTTTAGAAAAATAAATGGACGAAGTTAACAAACCAAAAACCATAGCACAGCGAAAACTGAAGTGTTTCACCGGATAGTACTTTTCTTTTGGTGCCTGGACTCCCCCCGTCTCACTATCCTGGTGAAGAGAACAAAAACATACAGAGAAAAGGGGAGTCATCCATTCCCTTTATCCCAGGGATCATCAGCTAGATTCAGCCGCGTGCCAATTTTTTCTTGAGGGGATGGTTCGGGGGCCGGAATGTAATTGCAAATAATTTGTAGACTGCAGAACAAATATGTTGGAATAAAATAATAATTTGAATGTTTACATTTGTGTACGATCAGGTGTCTATTATGTATGTGTAACGGATCTGAAATGGCTAGCTAGTTAGCGGGTACGCGCTACTAGCATTTCAATCAGTTACGTCACTTGCTCTGAGACTTAAGTAGGGTTTCCCCTTGCTCTGCAAGGGCCGTGGCCTTTGTGGAGCGATGGGTAACGACGCTTCGTGGGTGACTGTTGTCGATGTGTGCAGAGGGTCCCTGGTTCGCGCCCGTGTCGGGGCGAGGGGACGGTTTAAAGTTATACTGTTACATTGATGCTGTTGACCCGGATCACTGGTTGCTGTGGAAAGGGGGGTGAGTGTAACGGATCTGAAATGGCTTGCTAGTTAGCGGGTACGCGCTACTAGCATTTCAATCAGTTACGTCACTTGCTCTGAGACTTAAGTAGGGTTTCCCCTTGCTCTGCAAGGGCCGTGGCCTTTGTGGAGCGATGGGTAACGATGCTTCGTGGGCGACCGTTGTTGATGTGTGCAGAGGGTCCCTGGTTCGCGCCCGTGTCGGGGCGAGGGGACGGTTTAAAGTTATACTGTTACATATGGTAATACATTAATAGATTCTTAAATAAAAATCACTTGGAGCTGATTTCCTGGTGTTTTTCCAGTCTTTTATCTGCAACAATAAAAAATAATATTTTAAATTGCCTAAAAAAACTTTGGGGGCCAAATAAAACCACCCATGTGCCAAATTCGGCCCGCGAGTTGGGGGAACATTGCTTTGTCCTCAATGTCACTCAGAAACTAATTCCAATGTCCGCTTGGTAATGGTTCTTTTCAAAACGATTGTAAAATAATTTTGGTTCCAACACCTGGTTCTAACTCTTTTGAGGTGTAACAATATAGTACTGTAGAGTACATTAATTCATACAAACGCTGTTCGTCCGTGCTCATCCATGTTCTAGCGATTTCTAGCTGTTCAAGTAAACAAATATCTTATGTCCTGTTCTCTCAGATGTGCGGTTCTGAATGATTAGCTAGCTAAACTAGCTAGTTACTCTGATATTTTTCTGACATGTGCAGAATCGGATTTATTGCGCTACAGTTAACGTTAGCTGAGAAATATATAATAGTATATATATATATATGTATATATCGAGCTAGCTACTATTTCTCTCTTCTTGCCCATGAGAAATTATAACATGTATTAAGAGAAGAGTAACGGGTTAGCTATTAATAACCTCATTCAATTATATTTTACCAATAGTCTCCAGTATTGATTCGCAAAATGACAACTGTTAACTAGTCATCATCTAGTTTCTTGCATGTGCGGAGCAGAGCTAATTTAATGTTATTGATTTAGCTGACGTTAACTGTTAGCTAACTTAACGTTACGTTACTGTTCCTCGGCATGTTTTAACTTGCAATAGCTAGCCAAACAGTTAACGCCCACTACAAAACATTTTAATATCTAATTTATATAACATGTATAGCATTAAACTATATATATGTATACTTTTCTATCTCGGTGGCGTTATAACAGTCTGAACAACAAATAGTTACTTAAAGTTAGCTACATCAACTCAACTGAAGTCCCTCTTCTGCAAATCTCCAGTCCCGACGTCTGCATCTCATTTTGAACTTAATTTGAATATGATGACGATGTATTTTATTGACGTCACTAAGCCATCTGACTGACATCTGATAGACCAATAAACGCGACTTTGAAAAACTCATCTCGACACTTGATCCCAACTACTCGGCTCACTTGCCTCCCATTGGAAACGACAGAATGTGGTCTATTTTAGTGGAACATCTTTGGTTTAATCCACTGAAAAAGGATTTCCTGCTTGTTTGACAGGTAGCGCGGAACTTTTTAGTGTGGGTTTCCGGCAAACTAAATGCTGTGTTGCGTATTGCTGCCTTTCGCAGGTCGGAGTGCGGATTGCACAGTTTCGTCCCCTGCAAAAAAGGGGGAATGGTATAAACTTAAATTGCATCACCATCTAACCCGGTATCTATACACTATCCCCCAAAACCCACCACCCCATCCCATTGCTTTGGCCCTAAACGATCGTACACCAGGCCATCAGTCTGGGAAAATGGAACCCCTTCTCTCAAAACTTCCTGTAGATCTTCTGCACTAAAATCTCTAACACCTGTCAGTAGACAAATTTTGGAATCAAAAATTTGTCTCCTGGCACACCCAAAAATGTCTCTGCTGCTGCAACTACCACATCTATCTTCTGTGATTTCCACTCCATTAGTAAAGTGCAGTTGATCACCATGGCTATAAACGCAATAAATCCAACCTTACTAAAACTCATCCTCCCTGGCTCTCTCTCTTCAGGCTTACTCACTGGGGCCCTCCCAGTCGACTTACTTACCCTTGGGCTATACTCTACTCTCTTCACGCCTCAGCATAGGAAACTTTCTGCCCCACTTGAACTCTGGCAATCTCAATCTGTCTCCCTCTAACAGGGCACTTTGGATCCCCAGCTGCATGGGCTCCCCCACAGTTGACACACAGTGCTTTCTCTATACCAGCTGTACACTCCCTCTGACTATGCCCTCCTGCACATGTCTCATACCGTGGGATTTTCCCTTCTACACACTAAAGCAATGTGTTCGAATCTTTGGCACCTAAAGCACCGAAGCGGGTTTGGAACATACACCCTCACAGGATAGCAAATATAACCTAACCTAATCAGGTAGAAACTCTTTGTCAAAGCTCAAGACAGACAGGGTATTCTCAGTCTCGCCATTGCCACTGGGTCTCCCTCACTGATCACCCCTTTTAGTGGCACCTTCCTCCAGAGAGCAAAGCACACCACAGGTTGAGCCACGAGCCACGTGACTCGAAGCGCCCGCTTCCTCTGGAAGGCGCATACACAAAAAATCGAAACAATTCCACTTCTCAAAACTTGCATAGATTTAGCCCGTCCCAGTTTGCCCTTTACCCAGCCTGACACAATGTATGGGTCAGTCAAAAAGCAGGAATCCACGTTTTCCAAAATTCTCACTCTTACCGGTCCAAAATCATCTCTGGTAGGATTCTCAGGGCAAACACTGGAAGTTTCCTCTACACCCATTGCCGCAGGTAGGCCATCTTCATCGTGGACTGGCTCAACCTCTGAGCGCTTACCTCACCTCTGACGTCTGACTCCATTTCGAGATCATCAATCTCAACAGTATGAAAACCTATAAGTAATATTACTGGTTTGTAATGAAGAGAAGAGACGCAAAGCCAATTCCTCCTTTGGTCGCCTTTCCTTCCAGTTCTCTGCTGCCAATGACTGGAACTAACTGCAAAAATCACTGAAGCTGGAGACTCATATCTCCCTCATTAGCTTTAAGCACCAGCTGTCAGAGCAGCTCACAGATCACTGCACCTGTACATAGCCCATCTGTAAACAGCCCATCTATCTACCTCATCCCCATACTGTATTTATTTATCTTGCTCCTTTGCACTCCAGCATCTCTACTTGCACATTCATCTTCTGCACATCTACCATTCCAGTGTTTAACTTCTTTGGGACAGGGGGGCAGTATTGAGTAGCTTCGATAAAAAGGTGCCCAGAGTAAACTGCCTTCTGCTCAGTCCTAAAAGCTAGAATATGCATATAATTAGTATATTTCGATAGAAAACACTCTGAAGTTTCTAAAACTGTTAGAAAGATGTCTGTGAGTATAACAGAACTCATATGACAGGCAAAAACCTGAGAAAAAATCCAACCAGGAAGTGGGAAATCTGAGGTTAGTAGTTTTTCAACTCTTTGCCTATCCAAGATACAGTGGAGATTTGGTCATATTGCACTTCCCAAGGCTTCCACTAGATGTCAACCGTCTTTAGAACCTTGTTTGATGCTTCTACTGTGAAGGAGGGGGGAATGGGAGCTGATTGAGTCAGGTGTCTGCCAGAGTGGCATGAGCTGATCACGCACGCTCACGTGAGAGTTAGCAGCGTTCCATCGCATTTCTACAGACAAAGGAATTCTCCGGTTGAAACATTATTGAAGATTTATGTTAAAAACATCCTAAAGATTGATTCTATACTTCGTTTGACATGTTTCTACGAACTGTAATATGACTTTTCGTCTGAACTTTCACCTGGACTTGCCCGCGCCTCGTGAGTTTGGATTGTGTACCTAACGCGCAAACAAAAAAAGGAGGTATTTGAACGTAAATGATGGATTTTATCGAACAAATCAAACATTTATTGCGAAACTGGGATTCCTGGGAATGCATTCTGATGAAGATCATCAAAGGTAAGTGAATATTTATAATGCTATTTCTGACTTCTGTTGACTCCATCCTTACAAATAATCCTGATAGGTATCAGTCTGGTGTTTTCTGTAACAACTTTATAGCCTGTGTTTGTAGTGACTGCTCAGTGAAACGACCTGTCCTGACTTGTCATAGACACTTGCTAAAAAACTTTAATGAGCAAGCCTTCCTTCATGATCTGGCCTCTGTAAATTGGTATAGAATCAGCTTGATCCCCTCTGTCGTAGATGTTTGGACCTTCTTTTTTGATATTTTCAGTGGTATCGTTAATAAATATGCGCCCATAAAGAAAATGAGAATTAACAGTTACTCCGCCTCAAGATTTCTATTTGGAAAATCGCTCGGCACACACATATTCAGGCTGACTTTCTCTCGTTCAGGTAAAATTTGAAATAAGTGCACTCAGGCTATCTGGAAGGCCAACGTTAGTTACTTTAAGGAGCAGTTCTCTCTCTGTGGGTCTAACCCCGAGAAGTTCTGGAAAACGGTTAAAGACCTGGAGAATAAACCCTTCTCACAGCTGCCCATGTCCCTTAATGTTGATGATGTTGTTGTTATTGACAAGGAGCACATGGCTGAGCTCTTTATTCACCACTTTATTATGTCAGGATTCCTATTTGACTCTGCCATGCCTCCTTGCCTGTCCATCATTTCCTAATCTTCCACCACTTCTAATGTGACAATCCCCGATGCTCCTCCCTCCTTTTCCCCTGCCCCGCTACAAAGTTTCTCCCTGAAGGCGATCACTGAGTCCAAGGTGCTAAAGGAGCTCCTTAAACTTGACCCCCAAAAAACATCTGTTTCAGATGGTTTAGAGCCTTTCTTCTTTAAGGTTGCTGCCCCCATCATCGCCAAGCCTATCTCTGAACTTTTTTAACCTGTCTCTCCTCACTGGGGAGGTTCCCATTGCTTGGAAGAAACCCCCGGTGCATCCTTTATTTAAAGGGCGAGATCAAGCTGATCCTAACTGTTATAGGCCAATTTCTATTTTGATAAACAGGGTTGGGAATACTTGTCAATAATCAACTGACTGGCTTTCTTCATGTCTACAGTATTCTCTTGGGTATGCAATCTGGTTTCCACTCAGGTTATGGATGTGCCACTGCAACCTTAAAGGTCTTAAATTATGTCACCATTGCCCTTGATTCTAAGCAATGGTGTGCTGCTATTTTTATTTACTTGGCCAAAGCTTTTGATACGGTAGACCATTCCATTCTTGTGGGCCAGCTAAGGAGTATTGGTGTCTCTGAGGGGTCTTTGGCCTGGTTTGCTAACTACCTCTCTCAAAGAGTGCAGTGTATAAAGTCAGAACATCTGCTGTCTCGGCCACTGCCTGTCACCAAGGGAGTACCCCAAGGCTTGATCCTAGGCCCCACCCTCTTCTCAATTTACATCATCAACATAGCTCAAGTAGTAGGAAGCTCTCTCATCCATTTATATGCAGATGATATAGTCTTATACTAAGCTGGCCCCTCCCTGGATTTTGTGTTAAATGCTCTACAACAAAGCTTTCTTAGTGTCCAACAAGCTTTTTCTCCCCTTAACCTTGTCTGAACACCTCCAAAACAATGGTCATGTGGTTTGGTAAGAAGAATGCCCCTCTCCCCACCGGTGTGATTACTACCTTTACTACCTCTGATTGTGTAGAGCTTGAGGTAGTCACCTCATACACATATTTGGGAGTATGGCTAGACGGTACACTGTCCTTCTCTCAGCACATATCAAAACTGCAGGCTACGGTTAAATCTTGACTTGCTTTTCTCTATCGTAATCGCTCCTCTTTCACCACAGCTGCCAAACTAACCCTGATTCAGATGACCATCCTACCCTGCTAGATTACAGAGACGTAATTTATAGATCGGCAGGTAAGGGTGCTTTCGAGCGGCTAGGTGTTCTTTACCATTCGGCCATCAGATTTGCCACCAATGCTCCTTATAGGACACATCACTGCACGCTATACTCCCCTGTAAACTGGTAATCTCTGTATAAAATCAAATCAAATTTTATTAGTCACATGTGCCGAGTACAACAGGTGTAGGTAGACCTTACAGTGAAATGCTTACCCTAACCAACAATGCAGTTTCAAAAAAATACGGATAAGAATAAGAGATAAAAGTTACAAGTAATTTACTGGCAGCAGTAAAATAACAATAGCGAGACTATATACAGGGGGGTACCGATACAGAGTCAATGTGTGGGGGCACCGGTTAGTTGAGGTAGTATGTACATGTAGGTAGAGTAATTAAAGTGACTATGCATAGATGACAACAGAGAGTAGCAGTGGTGGGGAGAGGCGGGGTCAATGCAAATAGTCTGAGTAGCCATTTGACTAGATGTTCAGGAGTCTTATGGCTTGGGGGGTAGAAGCTGTTTAGAAGCCTCTTGGACCTAGACTTGGCGCTCTGGTACCGCTTGCCGTGCGGTAGCAGAGGGAACAGTCTATGACTAGGGTGGCTGGAGTCTTTGAACATTTTTAGGACTTTCACATAACTCGTCAATTTTAATCTCCAAGGATTGCACGTTTGCTAGCAGAATGGAGGGAAGTGGGGGTTTATTCGATCGCCTACGAATTCACAGTTCACTGCAGCTAGCGACTGGAATGAGCTGCAGAAAACACTCAAACTGGGCCGCTTTATCTCCATCTCTTCGCTCAAATACTCAATCATGGACACTCTTCCTGACAGTTGTGGCTGCTTCGTGTGATGTATTGTTGTCTCTACCTTCTTGCCCTTTGTGCTGTTGTCTGTGCCCAATAATGTGTGTACCATGTTTTGTGCTGATACCATGTTGTGCTGCTGCCATGCTGTGTTGCTACCATGCTGTGTTTCCATGTGTTGCTGCCATGCTATGTTGTCGTCTTAGGTCTCTCTTTATGTTGTGTTGTGGTGTCTCTCTTGTCGTGATGTGTGTTTTGTCCTACATTTTTATTTTATTTTTAATCCTAGCCCCCATCCCCGCAGGAGGCCTTTTGCCTTCTGGTACAGTAGGCCATCATTATGAATAAGAATTTGTTCTTAACTGATTTTCCTACTCAAATAAAGGTTAAAAAAAAAATATGTAATCCGTCTCAATTCTTTAGTATCTCCACATGATGGCAGTGTTTACCAAAAGTCTACGTGTTTTAGTAGCAGTATGTTTATGTTGTGTTGTTCCACCCTTTTGTCACTGAAGAGTCAAAGTAGGCTTTTCCTACGAGGTTGCAAGGGGGCAAAGAACACTGCAACAGCAACCAAGGTGGCTTCAATGAAACTAAAGCGTCCTGCTGAAGGAGACAAGGGACTGCCACAGGTACTCCTAGGCACGTATGAAGCGAGAGCTGGAGAAAGTGGTTGTGTCCCTAATGGAACTGTATTACCTATTTAGTGCACTATTGACCAGGATACTATGAAGATGTTTTTATTTCTTTATGACTAATAAAGCTTTGATTTACAACAGTTTGACGTGCTCTTAATTTGCTTAGACAATAATATCTAGATTGTTTTGTGAAGTACAGGGCTGGCAGTCTAGTCATAATCTGGACAAGGAGTTAAAAAAGTCACTTTTCTAGCACCTTTTTCTCCTACTATTAACTAATGAATCATTCATTTGGAATTCACTATTTGCATCAGGGAATTGGGAATTTAGTACTGATAGTGATTAAAGCTAACAATTTCATGCAAGCAGATCTTAGCAAGAACCAAGTTATGTCTGCCCATTGATGTAATGAACAGCTGACTTCATTAAACCCAGGTGGGACTCGAACTCACAATCCTCAACTTCGGAGGCTGATGCCTTATCCATTAGGCCACTGGATCACTGGTTCATTTAGAGAATGATATCAATAGATATTGTCAGACGGTGTTGGTTTCACAGGGAAGGGGCACTCCCTGCTACTCTGTTCACTGCCTCTGCCCTGCAACGAATGTCAAGTGGTACGACCAGTGTCGATTTTAGCATGGAAATCTCGGTGGGGCAAACACTTTTACAAAGTTTTGATGCATGCCAGCAAAGATCTGGAAGAGGGGTTCCAAGTGTCACTTTTCTAGCACCTTTTTTTGGGGGGTTTTGATTTTTATTATATTTTAAATATA